>NW_028237830.1:945000-946495 GCF_034619465.1 Leptosomus discolor
CTTTAACGTTAACTGGAACTTTAACTTAACTTTACTTTAACTTTAACTGTAACTTTAACTTTAACGTTAACTTTTACTTAACTTTAACTTAACTTGTATTAACTTTAACTTTAACTTACTGTAACTTTAACTTTAACTTTAACTTTAACTTTAACTGTAACTTTACTTTAACTTTACTTAACTTTAACTTAACTTTAACTTGTACTTTAACTTTAACTTTAACTTTGAAACTTGAACTGTGAACGTTGAACTTGAACTTTAACTGTAACTTTAACTTTAACTTCTTTAACTTTAACTTTAACTTTAACTTTAACTTTAACTTCTAACTCTAGACTTTAACTTTATACTTTAACTGTTAACTTATCTTTAACTTTAACGTTACTTGTAACTTTACTGTACTTTAACTTTAACTTAACTTTAACTTTAACTGTAACTTTAACTTTAACTTTAACGTTACTTGAACTTTAACTTTAAGAACTTTAACTTTAACTTACGTTAACTTTAACTTTAACTTTACTTTAACTTTAACTTTAACGTTAACTTTAACTTTAACTTTATTAACTTTAACTTTAACTTAACTTTAACTTTAACGTTAACTTTAACTTTAACTTTAACTTTAACTTTAACTGTAACTTTACTGTAACTTTAACTTTTAACGTTAACTTTAACTTTAACGTGAACTTTAACTTAACTTTAACGTTAACTTTAACTTTAACGTTAACTTTAACTGTAACTTTAACTTACTTTAACTTGTAACTTTAACGTTAACGTAACTTTAAACTTTAACTTTAACTTTAACTTTAACTTTACTTAACTTTAACTTTAACTTGAACTTTAACGTGAACTTTAACTTTAACTTTAACTTTAACTTTGAACTTTAACTTGAACTTTAACGTTGAACTTTAACTTTAACTGTAACTGTTAACTTTAACTTAACTTTAACTTTAACGTTTGAACTGTTAACTTTAACTTTAACTTTAACTTGTAACTTTAACTGTAACTTTAACTTGAACTTTAACTTTACTTTAACTTTAACTGTAACTTTAACTTTAAATTGAACTTTAACTTTAACTTTTAACTGGAACTTTAACTTTAACTTTAACTTAACTTTAACTTTAACTTTAACTTTAACTTTAACTTTAACTTTAACTTTAACTTTAACTTTAACTTTAACTTTAACTTTAACTTGTAACTTTAACTTTAACTTTAACTTTAACTTTAACTTTAACTGTAACGTTAACTTTAACTTGTAACTTTAACTTTAACTTTAACTTTAACTTTAACTTTAACTTTAACTTTAACTTTAACTTTACGTACTGTAACTTTAACTTTAACTTTAACTTTAACTTAACTTAACTTTAACTTTAACGTTGAACTTTAACTTTAACTTTAACTTGTAACTGTTAACTTTAACGTTTGTTAACTTAACTTTAACTTTTAACTTTAACTTTATTGTTTAACTTTAACTTTAACTTTAACTGTAACTTTAACTTTA
>NW_028237831.1:0-113438 GCF_034619465.1 Leptosomus discolor
GGACTGCTACTGCCACCCTAACAGGGTGTCAGGTTGTATTCCTGACTCTGTCAGTGTAAACCAGTGGGTTGTTTGTTTTTTCCCTGCCTTGTGTTTTATATATATATATATATATATATTAGTAAAGAACTGTTATTCCTATTCCCCGTATCTTTGCCTGAACGCCCGTTAATTTCAAAATTATAATAATTTGGAGGGAAGGGGGTTGCACTTTCCATTTCAAGGGAGGCTCCTGCCTTCCTCCACAGACACCTGTCTTTCAAACCAAGACATAGGTGCACTGGATTTTCCTGGAATTCTGAACTTCCTGCAGGATGGCAACTTGTTTTTTGTGACAAGGGTTTGTGATCCCATTTCCTTTCCTAGGACTGAAGGTGAGATTATCGAGTAGCATGAGGATGTGCACCACATCTGCACCTGTCTATGCCCCCCCCATACCCCTGTCTCTGCCTTCAGGTGGGGTTTTTCCCATGCCACCCCGATCTTTGTGGCCTTGACTCCCGTGTGTGTGCCTGGCCCTACTTGTCATGTCCCTGCCTCCCATGGGCCTGCCTTGCCTGCTTTTTTTCATGGTAGGGATGGACAACGACAAGAGTATATGTAAGAAGGCAGTCTTTATTAAGTTGCAAAAACCAAGATGGCTGAGATGGTGCAGCAGAAAAAGCGTACCCTTTTATAACCTTTCTTATCTGTCCACCTGTTCATGCACTAAGGCTGCTAAAATGATTCGCTCAATAGCTTTGTCCATTCACCTCCATTCACATAATGATTGGCTGGAGCTCCTACTGTATTTCTCACTGTACCTACTGTTCTCTTGCCAAGTTTCTGCTCTGTGGTATTACTTGCTCAGTCTCTTCTTGCTCAATCTCTTATAACTTCCTCAAACTTGTTTACAACATTCTTCATCCACTTCTTCTGTCTTTTCAAGGGTATACTGGAATGCTGTCAAGGTCAACTTCATCTTCCTCAATCAGGTTATCCCTGACAGATTTTTGTACCCACTTTATGGGTGTGCATAGCTCACACCCTATCCTCCCCCTGTGCACCTGCCTTCCTCCCCCCCCCCGCCCCCCCACCATGGGTGTGCCTTGCACCTGCCTCCCATTACCATGTTTTGTGTCCCCCTCCCCTTGTCCCTGCTCCATGCACCTGCCTTGCCCCCACCACTACAAGAACTGCTGCTCCAGATGCAAACTGTTTTAAACAAACTGTTTGCATTCCAAACTTCGCTCTGGCACTTCCTTGGGCCCAAAATGCCATCACCAGTAGATATCAGGGGGAATGAGGGGCACCCAGCAGGGACACCCTGAAGTCTCATGGTTTCCATCAGGCTTTCCCAAGGGCAGGGGTGGGTGGGAGAGTGGAAAAGCAGTATTGCTTTTTACATTTTCTTCCTACATCTCCCTCTTCAGAGCTCCTTGTCCCTGGGTGCTTGTTCTTGCCTGTGGCCCCTGTTCCTGATGGGCTCCAGGTGTGGCCAGTGGGGCTAATAACAGGGCCGGCCCTCCTGTGGGCTATAAAGGGGCTGCCTGAGGGAGCTGATAAAGGGGAACTGGCTGAGGAGGTAGCTGGAGCTACCTCCAGAATGGAATGGCTGGTCCCTGTGGTAAGGAAGGATCCCCCTGAGCTGTCCATGATGGAGCAGACCACCAGCACACATTGCTGGCAGCTTGGTGCCTGCATCGGCTGTGTGTGTGAGCCGCTGGCCAGCCTGGCGGTGGAGGGGAGTTGAGAGAAAAGTGTTGGGGTGCTGAAGATCTGAGCTGGTGCCAGGAGCTGGGGTGAGTCACACGTTCTCCTGTGTGTGTCCCGGTCCACCTCTGCTGCCCTGCCTGCCGCTCCTTCTGCTGCCTGGGAAAGGGCTGCCCAGGGATGGGGAGGGCCAGCAATGGCTTTCTGTCCTGGCCCCTTTGCTGTGGGAGCCTGATGGACAGCCTAACACCTTCCTGATTGCACTGGGGCTTCCCCTCAAGCCAGGGGGAGAGGCAGGGCTGGAAGAAAGTGGAGGCTGAGATGGGGTGCGAAGTCAGGGAAAATGTGGAAGTCAAGACGGGGGTGGAAATGGTGTCACTTTTTACATTGTCTTTGTAAGGCTCCCTCTTTTTGTCTTCCTGACCCTATGTGTTAGTTCTTGCCTCTGTTTCTTTTCCCCTATTGCTTTACAATATTTCCCTGTCCCTTGTCTTGTCCCTGCCTTGTGGTCCTGCTGGTCCCTTTGGCCTCTCTCTCCTGCTCCTCCTCGCTCTTATGTATTCCTCCATCTCTCCCTGGGTTTTTTGCTCAGTGTCCCAGTACTCCTCTCTCTATGCTACTGTCCTGCTCCCTGTCCCTCTCCTGTTTGCAGCATCCCGTTTACTGGCTGCCTGTCCCCCACCTCTTCTCTACCTTCCTCCTGCTTTTTCCCTTCTCTCCTGCTGCGTTTGCTGTGTTTGCACACCGAGCCTTGTAGCCAGCTCAGTGCCAGGATTTGTTCTGGGCAGAGGTGAGTAAACTTTTCCTGCCTCCTCTGTGCCCCTGGATGGTATTCAAGCCCCTGGGTGCAGAGCTCGTGGCTGTGGGCAGGTGCCGGGGAGGGGGCCATGTGCTGTGGGGCTTTGCCCAGGCACCTGTTCCTGATGGGCTCCAGCTGGGGCAGGTGTGGCCACTGAGGCTAATGATGGGGCTGGCCCTACTTTGGGCTATGAAGGGGGCTGCCTGGGCATGCCTGCCTGCAGGAGCTGGCTGAGGAGTCAAACCAAGGGGCTTCCACAGGCAACTGTCTCCAGCTGGTCCCTGTGGCAAGGAAGGATCCCTCCCACCCATCCACAACAGAGAATGCCACCATAACACAGCACCAGGACCTTGGCGCCTCTGTTGGCTGCACACGTGTGAGCTGCTGCATGTCCAGGAAACCTCGTGAGAGAAGTGCATTGAGTCACCCACCGCCTGCTCCTAAGGTCAGGCAGCTGGCACTGTGGAGGAGGAAGGGGCAGAGACAGAGAGAAAAGCCTCGGGGCGGTGAAGGTCTGCCGTTGTCACCAGGAGCCACGTGTCCCCTCGTGTGTGTCCAGGGCCATCCCTGCCCCGGTTCTCTGGATCTCTGCCTGCCTCCTTGCCTGTCCCTGCCTCTGTCTGCCTTTCAGGCTGTCTAGTTCCCCAAAGCTTTTTGCTCTTTTGCTAGCATTGCCCTGTAAAGTGTCACCTTCTACCTTTCCTTTCTATGTCGTTTCCTTCCTGGCACCCCACGAGCTCTGTTCTCATTCTGCCCTATTGCTTGTGAAAAGGGCATTTCTAGGTCTCCCTCTCTCCCTGCCTCCATTTATCCAGGTCCCTGTTGATTGTGGGAAGTGTGGTGGGTTTCCACTAGCGCTTTTGTTGTATTTTCTTCCTCTGGTTGAGGAAAGGAAGTGATGGAGCACCTTGGTGGGCACTCAACAGCCAGCCAAGGTCAACCCATGGCAGTTTGCTTCTACTGGGCTCTCTGTTCCTGTTTTTTCCTCCTTGCATGTTTCTTGTACCCCATTGCTTTTGAAAGTTTCTACCTCTCCGTTCCTGTCTTTTAACTTCTCACTTAAGTCTCTTGAACCCAGTCGCTTTTTAAATTTTCTTGCAACCTCTCTCTTGCTCTCCCCCTCCCTGACCTAATTTTAATTTCTTGCCTGTTTCTCGTATCTTGTTGTTTTTCACATTTTTGCCTGCATCCCTTTACGCAGGTCCATATACCTATTCTTTTAATTCTTGTACCCTTTCACATTTAAAATATTCTTTCTGCTTTTCCCTCTGTCCATCTCCCTGACTCTAGTTCTTAATTCTTCCCTCTGTGTCCTCTACCCAACCACTTCTTCAGTTTTGCTTCTTCCATCTGTCACCCTGCCCCCATGTGTTATTTCTTGCCTGTGTTTCCCGTACTCCATCGCTTTTTGAAATATTTGTTCTACATGTGTTTCTATTTGGCTCCCTGTTTCTATTTTTAATTTCTTGCCTATGTTTCTTTTTCCCTGTTGCTTTAGAATTTGTCCCCGGCCCTTGTTTTGCCTCTGTCTCGTCAGTCCCTTCTGCCTCACTCCCCATCTCTCCGATTTGTCTCTCGGTCCCTATTTTCTGGTGCAATCTCTCAGCTCTCCTCTCTACACCCTTGTCCCCCTCTCCAGCCCTCTCTTGTTCATGGTGTCCCATTTTCTGGCTCCCTCTCCCAATTTCTTAATGCTTTCCCGTGTTTCTTGTGCCTCACTGCATTGCAATTTCTCTTTCTCATTTTCCCTCCCTCTGGCACCCTGTCCCTCCTTTTTAATTCCTCTCTCTGTCCTGTATGCTCTCACTTAAAAAAAAAAAAAAAAAATTCTTCCTCAATTTTCTTCTATCCACCTCCCCGACCCTATTTTTAAATTATTTCTGTTTCTTGTACCCTGTTGCTCTTAAAGATTTCTATCTACTTTTATCCCACATCCTGTCTTTATTTTTTAATTATGCCTTATCTTTCCTCACCACCATCCTTTTAAATTTTTCTTTCTCTGTCTCCATTTTTGTTGGCTGTCACTTTCTGTATTTTTATATCTTTCCCCTTTATTTCCCTAATCCCTATTGCTTACACTGTATTTTCTACATCTACTCTTTGCTTTTTGATATCTTAAGTTTTAACTTTTTCTTTTTCTTCAGTGCCTTTGCTTTACAGATTTTTCTTTCTACTTCTCCATTACTATTTTTATTTTTTTCCCTTATTTCCTTAATCCCCATCGCTTTTAAAAGTTTCTGTCTACAGCCTTGCCTGTCTGTGTTTCACTGTCATGGTTTGGCTGGTCCAGAATCACAGCCCAGCAATGCTCAGCAGGCTGTTAGCAGTTTGAGTCAGCTACAGGTGTAGCCCAGACCACTGTGTCATGCTCAGTATAAAGGGGGAAGGTTTGCTGAGGAAGGGGATCTCCCGCGGGGCTCCTGCAGGGCTCTCTCCTTTCCCTGCTTCTCCTTGCTCCCGAGGACCCCTCTCCTGTCGATCGTGGCTGCCGCACGTTCATTTGGCCCAGTGTAACTTTGCATGCCTCTGTTGGTAGTGGTGCTGTCTCGTTAAACCCGATTTCACTTCGACCCGCAGGTCTCCTCCCCTTTTCTCGACGCCCCTCCCTGGCTAGTGAGGGGTCATCGGGGGACAGGGCAGCTGTTGCAGTGTAGCCCCGGATACGGGCTGGAGGGGCACGTTCGCTGCCTTTTCTGTCCATCGCCCCCGGATTTCCTCAGAGCCCGCGCTTCTTAAATGGGCTTTCTGCGCGTTTCAGTTCGCTTTGCGGCGCTCTGCTGCCACCATGCGGCCAAGGGCAGGTACTGCAGCCCCGACCCGCGGTGTCGTTCGCTGTTTCCACGCTGCCGTTCGCCCGCAGCGGCCATGCGACACCGCGGGGGCTGCCTGGCGCCGTCTGCTGCCTCCCGGTAAGGCAGCCCCGCTGCCGCTCCGCCCCTCGCCCTCTGCCCGTTCGCGCGCCGGCTCCGGCCCCTCCGGCGCGTCGGTGGTGGGCGGGGCAAGCGCGTGCCGGGCAAACGCGTGCCCGGCAGCAGCACGGCGGCGCGCCGGGGGAGGGCCGAGGCCACCGGTGAGGCGAGCGAGTCATCCCTTTCGGCGGGTGCGCGGGGTCTCCTGGTCGCCGGCCGCCCGGAGGTGCCGTCCCGCTCCCTCCTCCCGCCCCTGGTGCGCGTGCTTTGGCGCTGCCCAGCGGTGCTCCCGCCCGCCCAGGGGTGTGTCTTCCATGCTCCCCCCGCCCGGCAGGGGGCGCGCTTTGCCGCATCCCCCGTTCTGGTGGGCGCGTGTTCCTGCATCCTGTCGCGCCGCCGGAAGCGTCACTTCCGCCTCTCTCCCCGCCCCTCCGGGGCGCGTGGCTTCCTGCACTCTCCGGTGCACCGCCCGGCAGTGCGAGTCGCGGCAGGAGCGGCGCGGTCACCGAACGTTGCGGGGCTGGGGCTGCGGCTGGGGCTCTTCTGGCTCGGGCTCCGCCGGGGGAGCGGGTGAGTGGGGAGCGGGCGATCGACCGGTGGGTCCCGGGGAAAGCCGTGAGGCGGGCGGCCAGGCCGGCGGGGCCCGTGTCGGAGGCGCGGAGCGGGGCGGGGGAGGCTGCGGGCGGAGCCGCGCCGTGTGGGAAGAAGCGGGGGGGAGCCGCGCCGTGGGGGGGAGGGTGGGGAGGGCGGTGTCCCCGCAGGGCCTGAAGCCGGGCAGGCGCCTCTCGCGGCACGGCGGGAGCGGCGGTCCCGGGGCGCGGCGCTGCTGGGCTGCCCTGCCGGTGCGCCGGAGCGGGCCGGGCGGTGCTCGCCGGTGTCTGGGGCGGGGCGGCGGGGCCTGCTCAGTGCCGGGCAAAGGGGACGGAAACGGGCCGGCTGGGGCTCCAGGGGGCCCTGCCCGGCCCCTCGGGCAGAACCTGGCTCGGTCTTCTCGCCGCTGGCCGGGCGACCTGACCAAGAGGTTCCTGTTCCGCCGCCTCTTCCCGGCGTCGCGTTCCGCGTCCCACGAGGGAGATCCCGCGCGGGCGGATGCGGTCGGTGCTTGGGCGATGGCCCACGTGGGGCTGGGGGAGCGCGGAGGGGCCAGGGCGAGTGGAAGGGCCCCGCCGCCCCTCCCCACCCAAGCCCGGGGCAGAGAAGCTGGGGACAAAACGCCGTTAATGGAGCACGGTTCGTTCCCCGGGAGGTCCCTTGGGAGTCGAGAGTGTTTTTTTTTCCGGGCCGAGGAACAGACTTTCCTCCGTGGTAAGTGCAGAGCTGCCTGTTGCCGCCTTGAGAGTTTCTCTTCTCGTGGTTCACCCTGATTTTATGGGTGGGGTGGAGATGGCTTTTTATTTTTAGATGCCCGAGTACATTGTCAGTAACCTGTGGTGTGAGGACAGTGAACTCTTGAGCACCTAGATGCCGGTAGAAATGTAACCAAAGAAACAGGATGGACAGTGATGTTTAAACTTGGTTTATAGTCGATTTGGTTTTTTCATTAGAGTGTTGATGACTGCTTGTCCTGTGGTTCAGTCCACATGCTATTCCGTGGAGCCCTCAGTCTGGGACTTTTATGTGTTAAAAAAAAAACAACAACTTGTCCTTCAAAAAAAAGGACTAGTCCTTCGTAGGACTGAGGTATAGACTTGGGGAGTCTCTTAAAGACGTGATCAGAATTAAAGCTGGATTTCACTTAACGTTGCTGCTGTTTGTCTTTGCTTTTGTTACTGTCCCCACCGCTCCGTCATGATTGGGAGCTCCGAATCATGCCCTTTTTTTTTTTTTTTCCAATTTGTAATGCCTTTCTCCCCCCTGCCCCTCTCCTAGGACTGTAGCGTACAGACCCTTCATTTAAACATTAGTTTGTTTCCTCACAATTGAGTTCTGATGATTGAAATCGCAGAAATTACACCTGTCTGTCTTACAGATTCAGAGTATTTCTGAACATGTACCCTCACAGACAAATGCTGTGGGGATACGCATCTTCTGCACTTCATCCTCCAGCAGGACAATCCGCTGAGACGGGGACGAGCTGTGAAGGGGCAGTTTCTGCAAGGAGGCAGTTGACAAGGGCAGGTGGGTCGCTGTACATTTTAAGGATAGTATTCGATTTGGGATGTCTAGGGTGAGGAAACCCTGGCTCTATGTAGGCTTGAGAAAAGGTGCGTAGTTATCTGTGTCGATCTAAGGAAGGGAGTTCTGGTGAGACTGAAGCTGCCAATGAGTCAGAAGGAGAAAAAAAAGAAAAAAAAAAAAAGACAGAAAGCACCCAGTTTTCTATGAAAACCAAAATCTCTAGTGGCCTGTCTCAACAGCTGTACCAAAGATGATGCAAAATGCTTTTTCCTCCACTCGGTTGTAGTCATTGCAAACCTTCGCCGAAATAGGAAGCTTTCGATTCCTAGCCCGCTTTGTGCTAAAAGGTGGCTTGTTTTTTTTTTTTTTTCCTCTCTCAGCAGACTATCAACTGGCATCATTTCACCATGGTGACCCTTTCTTCTGCCCTGGAGGTACAAGACTGGCCCAGAGGATCCCGAGTGGCCTACAAGGACAAGGTACGTCTGCCCCGTGCGTCTGCGTTTTTCCCCAGGTACTTGTAGTACGGACTTTAAAGTGAACGTGAAGAACGTGCCAGCTCTCCTTCTCTAGTTTTGATAGGAAGTGCTTCAGCAGAAACACTCAAAATAAGGTCTGTTCTGGAGCACGTTGTGCCTGTGTGAAGTGTACTCCCCTCCGTTTATTTGCTCTTCCTGAGAGCGTGCGTAGCTTTCTGTTTTGTGTGCTTGCTGAGAAACGATTCTGTGAGAATCGTATGGTGCTGAAAGGGGAAAGAAACTGTGCGTCAGAGTTTGGATGTTCTGAAGAAATGGACTGTGTTCCAGATAAAAGCTTTCTCCTTTTTCAGTCCTTAAGTGTTTAAAATATCTCATAGGGGTACGTGAAAACCTGACTGAGATACTGACATCTGTACTAAGAGCAATCAAGGTCGTGGGTTGGTTTTTTTTTTGTGTTGTGTTGTTTTGTTTTGTTGTTTGGGGTTTTTTTGCTTGTTTGGTGGGTTTTTTCCCCCCACCTCTCTCTGGCAAATCTTCCAGTCCTGTTTGGTAGCCTTAAGCATTGCAGAACTGGGTGGTTGATTTCTGCATTGTGTCGTCATCCCTGTCCGTCATGGTCCCATCTGTGTGTGTGTCGTGTGTGTGTGTGTGTCCCCAAAGTAAAATAGTATGGGGATCTCTTATCTTACTAATTTTTTATAAGTTTCATTTCTGATAGGAAAAAACCCCAAACAGTTCATGTTGTGTAATATACAAATGGACTTGCCTTGTTTAAACTGTAACCGCCCGCGAGCTTCAGGGTACGATTGAAGAGGGTGTTTAAGCAATTTGGTATTTCTTCTATGTGTTTAAAAAGAGAGGCTGCTGAATGTTATGGGTGGTTTTCCCCATATTTGGAGGGAGCACTCCAAAGTACTTTATTTCTGTCTGGCTTTCGGTGGTGCATTTCCCTGGCCATTGGGTGGCATCTCTCCTGGGCGGTGCAGCTGCCCAGATGTCCCTCCTAATGGTGTAATGCACAAGAAACCCCCCAGTCGGATGGGAACGGTGTATTTTGGAGACAGGTGATTTAATGGTATCTGCTTGCAGCTGGGTGAGTGCAGTTAACGCAAACATCAAATCAAATACTTTGGTAGTGTGAGCATTGTTGTTGGATGTACATGAACATCCACGTGCCTTTTCGGTATAAAGTGAACGACTGAGATTTGTTCTTTCTTTAAAGAACGTTTTAAACATGACTTTGTTATGTTTATTTAGAGTTTTACACTTCACTCTGCAGATTTATTGACTGAGCAAGCGAGACGTGCAGCAGCAGCGGCGGCGGCGCAAGGGCTGTAGCTGTTGTGGTGAGTCCGAGGATGGTACGAGGTCTTCCTGCGGTCTCACGGGTGGGGGGGGGTGGGGGGGGGTGGGGGGTGTATCTCCCCCCAGGGGTGCTGTGAGAAAGGGACGAGACGTTTTCCAGCACTATCAAGGGTGTTTGCTTTTATGCTGAGAATGCTTTCAAAATTGTATTGATGAGTCTTAGTATTGATTTTTTTTTTTAATTTTTTTTTAAGCGTACCGATGGCTCTGGCTTTGAACAGATGTGTTGTAGTTTGAGCTGACCTCCTTTAGCTCAACTGCTATCCTATCCCTCATTCTCACTGAATTCTTCTGCTTTCTCCTGTGTTACTTTTCTCATATGCTGAGACATAACTTGGGATTTTTGTTCTTGAGCTGCCGTGTTGTGTCTGGTGCTGCTCGGCAGCTCCCCCTGCCCAGGTTTGCCTGCCGGCCGTTCAGCGTGCTCGCCCGGCGGCGCCAGCCCTGCGGCCGGAGGCTCCTGGCTCTGTCTCCAGCGGGGACCCGCGGGTGCTGCAGCCGGGGCTGTCCGGTGGGGAGAGTCCGGGGCCCAGAGGGTCTCCTCCCCGCTGTTCTGCCCGCCCCCCCCCCCCCCCCCCCCCCCATCCCTGTCGTCCGTCCCCCCGTCCCGTCCCCCCCCCCCCAAGTGATTCCCATGGAGATGTTGCCCCATGCGAGGTTTTTGCGGGACGTTCCCCCGAACCCCCTGCCCTCCGACCTTGTGCCCCCTCCGCCCCACCATGCTCGGCACCGCCCTCCCACCGCCCCTCGGGTGCCGCCTGCACCCCCCGACTTGCCCCTCGCCCCCAGCCCAAGCTCAGACCCGCCCCTTCCCCGCTCCCGCCCCGCCGGGGGCGTGTCCTCCCGCCCCAGGGGCGCGGGGCCGGCGGGCGCTCGGCGCGCAACGCGCGGGGCTGCAGTGCCGGGGCCGCCCCGGGCACGCGCCGCCCGGCGGGCACTGCTGCCGCGCGGCCAAAGCGCGGTCCCGCAGCGCGGCGGTCGCGCGCCGGGCGTGGCCCTTCCGGCGCGCCGGCGGCGGCTCGCGCATGCGCGGTGCGCGAGAGCAGCATGGCGGCGGGTGAGGGGCGAGGTCGGCGGTGAGGCGAGCGAGCTCCTTCGGCGGGTGCGGGAGTCTCTGCTGGCCGCTGGCCGCCGGGGGTGGCGGGACGGGAAGCCTCAAGGCCCGTGCTGCGGCGGGCAGCCCCGGGGAGCTCCCGGGAGCTGGTGGGAGGGAAGAGGGGAAGGAGGCGGACGCCCCTCCAGGCGCCGGGTGCCTTCCCAACTCGCCAGAGCTCCCCTTGAGCCTTCCCCGGCCCCGCTGGCCCCGCGCAGCTGCCCCCAGCTCCAGCACCTCCCCTGCAGCCTGTCTCCCCAGGTCATCCTGTTGTGATGGCAGCAAGCTGGCCCTCGGATGCACTTGATTCTGCCTTAACGTGGATACCATTAACTGCAGTGCAGGGAAAAAGTGGCATCTCCAGAAGCTGCTGTGGAAGGAGGCGATTTGGCCGGGGATGATCTACGGTCATAATGGTCACTGATTCTCCTTGTCTCCCAGAGGCTGCACTGAGGGCACAGGTGTCCCTTCCTCCCCTGAGGATGCTGTTGTCTGCACCCGCCTCGGTCTTGCCTGGGTTGTCTCTGCCTGACCTCGCTCTCGTCGCGGCGTGGGGGCAAAAAGGGGCGGGCGGAGCACTTGCTGGCTGTGGGCAGTGGACAGGAGCTGCTGCGGCTGAAGCTGGAGAGGCCAGAGAAAGAAGAAGGAATCAGAGGCCGGCCGGCCGGCAGCTGCCTCCCGCCGCAGGCAAGCGGAGAGTCCATGTGCGTAACCCATGGCATGGTACGGCCGTGTGATGCATGAACGAGCGAGGCTACATGTCTAGGAAGCCTTGTCTCGCAAGAGTTGAGACAGCCATGTAATCTTTTAGGTGGAGAACCACCATGTGACCGGAGCTGCAGAAGAGGAAGGGAGGAGAGGAAGAGAAGGAAGCGTCTGAACGGGCAAATTCTCCTGGCAGCACTGAGAACAAGGGATGCGGTGAGTCCTGGGCCCTCGGGGCCCCATCGCCCCACTTGTGTGTCCCAGGCCCTCCCTATCCCTCCCCTGGCCCCCTGTCTTTCACATGGTGCTGTGATTTCCCCCTTGCCCGCCCCTGTCTTTTTTTTTTTTTTTTTTTTTTTTTTCCCCCTCCCCTTTCTCAGTCTCTCTCTGTCCAGCTCCTGGTCTCTAATTTTAAATTCCCCTCTCTCTCTGGAAGCCTGTCAGGACTTTTCTCTGTCTGGCTCTCTGTCCCTGTTGTTTAATTCCTTCCTGTGTGCCCTTTTAGGCCTCACCATTTTTATTTGCTCGGTCTCTCTTGGTCCAGCACAAGATCCGGATTTTTTAAAATTCCTCCCTCTCTGCCCTGCAGCCTGTCGCTTTCGAAGTTCGTGTTGCGATTTCATTCCTTTTGCCGTCTCTCCCTGCTGGGATTTTTCAATTGCTCCCTGTCTGTCTCGCAGCCCGTTGTTGCTTTCTTGTTCTCTCTGTCTCTGTTGGGCTCCCTGTCCCTGTCTTGACCCACTTCTAAAAATGCCTTCCTCTCTGCCTCGTATGCATTGTTCTTGAAACTTCCGTTTCCCGACGTCTCTCTGTAGGTTGCTCCTGGTCCCAGATGTTTATTTCTTCCCTCTCTGTCCTGTGGCCTGTTGCGATTTGGTGTTTCTGCGTGTCTCCTGTTCCCGGCTCTCGGTCCCCGTTTTTCAGTTTCTCTCTCAGCCCTGTAGCCCACTGCTGTTATCTGTCTGTCCTCATCTCTCTCTGGCCAGTTGCCTCTCCCCACATATGTGGTTCCTCCCTCTGCCCTGTGGCCCGTCACTGGTTTTCCGTTCTCTGTCCTGCTCCTTTTCCCCGAGTCTTCAGTTGCTCCCTCTCTGTCCTGTAGCCCATCAAGGGGCTTTGTTTCTTTCTCCATCGCTCCCTGTCCGGCTCCCTGCCCCATCTTTTTAATCCTTCCCTTGCTGCCGTGTGGCGGCTCCCCGCTATCTTCCCTTTCTTCATATCTCTCTCTGGACGGCTCCCGCTTCCCTGTTTTTCAGTTTCTTCCTTCTGGGCCCTGTAGCCTGTGGTGATTGTGCTGCTTTCTCCTTCTCTCTGTCCGGCTGTGGATCCCATTTCTTTAATTCCTCCTGCTTCTCCCTGTAGCCTGTCTTTCTGTCTGCCCTCTCCCCCTTTATCTGTCTCCCCACTCCACCTCTGGCGCCCTGTCCCTGTGTTTTAATTCTTCCCTCTCTGCCCTCCAGCTGTTGCTGTGCTTCCTGCGTGTGTCACACTGGGTCCGGCCCCTCATCTCTGTCTTTTCATTCCTCCCGCTCCTCCCTGGAGCTTGTCGTTGTCATTTTCTTTTGCTGTTGCTCTGTCTGGCTCCAGATCCTCGCAGCTTCCCCCCACCCCTGCCCCGCCTCGTTGCTCCTGGCTGTTTTTTCTGTCTCGATCTCTCTGTGCCTGGCTCTGGCTCCCTGTTGTTTCACTCCTCCCTCTCTGTCCTGTAGCCCATCGGCACATTTTCTTTCGTTGGGCTCTCTTTGGCCGTTTCCCTGTCCCTGTTCAGTTTCTTCCTTCTCAGCCCTGTAGTGTGCCGTGATTCTTTTTCTTTCTCCCCCTCTCCCAGCTCCCAGTCCCTCCCTTTTAATTCCTCCCTCTCTGTCCTGTTGCCTGTCAGGAGTCGTGTGTCCTGGAGTCCCCGGCCCACCCCACCCCCCCCAGCCCCTTCTCACTTTCGCACTTCCTGTCCGTGTTTTTTAATTCCTCCTCCTTTGCTGTGTAGCCTGTTGCTTTTTTCTTCTCTCCATCTCTGTGTCTCAGTGCCCCCATTTTTTAATTCTTACTCTCTGCCCTCTACCCTACCCCTATTTTCACCTTTCTCTGACCCTCTGTATCCAGCTCCCTGTCCCTATCGATTATTTTCTCCCTCTTACTCCTGCACCCGCTGCTATTCCCTGCTGTCGCCATCCCTCTCTGTTCAGCTCTCTGTCCCCAGATTTTAATTCCTTCTTCTGCCCCTCCGTAGCCTGTCTGGATTTTCCCCCTGCTCTCTGTCTGGCTCCCTCTCTCTGCCTTTTCATTCCACATTCTCTGTCCCATAGCCCCAAGCTATTTGTCTGTGTTTCTCAGTCTCTTCTGTCTGGCTCCCTGCTGCTGTTTTTTCTTTCCTCCTTATTTGTCTCATAGCCCATCACTGTTTCGTGGTTTTTTTTTTTTTTTTCTGTCTCTTTGTCCAGCTCCCAGTCCCTGCTCTTGAATTCCTCTTCCCTGTAGCCCGCTGCTGGTTTTTTCTGTTCTCGATCACGCTCTGTCTGGTCCCCTGTCCCTGTTGGTCAATTCTTCCTTCTCTGCCCTGCAGCCCCTGCAGTCTTGTACTTTTTTCCGTCTCTCTCTGGCCGGAGCTCTGTTGCTGCTCATGAGTTCCTCCCTCTCTGCCCTGTAGCCTGTTGCTTTTGTCCTTTCTCCGTCTCGCTTTCTCTGGCTCCCTGATGACGCTATTTTAATATTCCCTCCCTTTTTGTATGAATCGCTATACTTTTTGCTCTCCAGCTTTTTTTTTTTTTTTTCTGGCTCCCCGGCTCTATTTTTTAATTCTTCCACCTGTAGTGTGTAGCTCTGTGGTTTGTACCGTGTTGTTGTTCCCCCCACCCCCGCCCCTTCCCTCCATTGTTGGCTGTCTTGGCTCCCTGTCCCTGTTGTTTCATCCTCCCTCTCTGCCCTGTTCTTTGTTGTCTTTCTCCATGTGTCTCGGTCCAGCTTCCTGCCCCTGTTCTTCTTTCCTTCCTCTCTGTCGTGCTGCCTGTCCCAGTTTTGTCCTGCGTCTCCGTCCTCCTTTGTCGGTCTCTGCCCTGCTCCCTTCTCCCTCTATCTGCTGCCTCTCTTCTTCTCTCCCTGCTGCTTCTTTCTCCACCTGTCGGGCTCCCTGTCCCTGTCTTTCTCTCGCCATCCTGTTCCCTGCCTCAGGCGCTCTCGCTGCATCCGCTACCTGCGTGACTGAAGAAACGTTCGCAGTCTCCTTTGCCCTCCCAGCTGCGTTTGCAGTCCCTTCACAGCAGGCGAGGGGCTGTGAGGGAGCCCAGGGGAGGAGGTGCTGCGCTGCGGGGGTCGAGTGATGGCCCCCCGCTCCTGCGGCACGGCCCAGCCCTCGCCACAGCCGCCGCACGAGCTGTGGGCTCGTTGCCAGGGCCGCATGGCTGCCTGCGGGCGTCCGGCTCGGGCGCCATGCTCAGCGCTGCATCCGGCGAGCAGCAGGCTGTCCTGCCGGCGGGCGCCGCCGGTAACGGCCGCGCGATGCTGCAGGGCCTGTGGGATGGGGCCGCCGTGCCCGCTGCCACTTCCCCGTGAGGAAAGGCCGCTGCTGCCCCCTGGGCACAGGGCTGGTGGGCGTGCTCTTTTCCCTCGCCTGGCTCCCTGACCCCGTTTTCCTTCCACAGACCAGGACTCTGTGTCCTTTCTTTATCTGTGTCTCCCCCTCTCTGTTCTTTTCCCGGTACCTCTCTTTCTCTGCTCCTCAGTTCCTCTCCCTCACCTTATTTTTCTCTTTCTGTTCCTCTGCCCAGCTCCCCATGGCTGTGTTTTCGTTCTCCGTACCTGCTGCCCCAGCGTGGACTGCCGAGCGGTCCCAGGGAAGGGTGAGTGGACGGGCTCTGAGCCCCAGAGCAGGCGTGTTCCTCGCACTTAGATGGGTTTGCAAATAAACCCTCGCTCTGTCTCCTTTGTACTTGCTGAGCAGCGGTCAGAGAGTCCAGGGGAGCAGGTACACAGCGGGGGTAAGGGGCCATGGCTGCAGCTGCGGGCTGGTGCCGGAGGAGCCCCGGAGGGAGCCAGCGAGGCTGATGGCGATGGCCGCTCTGTGTCATGGGGCCGCAGCCCCAGGGGATGGTGCTGCTAGGGCACGCCTGCCCGAGAGTGCCGACAGCAGACGTCGGGCCCCGTCAGGGCAGCTCCCAGGGGTTTTGTGAGCTGGTGGAGAGGAAGGAGGAAGAGGGGCAGATGGCTGCCTCCGGGCACCTGGAGGCCTTCCCCACCCCCTGGAAAAGTGCTCCGGCCTGCGCGCCCCATGCAGCTGCCCACAGCTCCAGCACCTGTCCCGTAGCCCCTGACCACCCCAGACCCTGCCCTCGCAGCAGCAAGCTGACCCGCGAACGTGCTTTATTGCCCCATAAGCACGGGTGCCGTTGGCAATGGTCTGGGGCAGGAGGGGGCGTCTCCAGGAGCTCCTGCAGAAGGAGGGGTTCCTGCCTGGGGAAAGGGGTGGCCGTCGCTGTGGACAACAGTTGGCCGTTCTTTGTGTCTCCCAGGGGCAGCGCTGAGGACTTGGTTGCCGGTTCCTCCCCGGGGATGTTGCTGACTGCACCTGGCTCAGGTTTGTGTCCTTATTCTCCCAGTTAAAGCGGTTCCGTTAGTTTAATTCCCTGCCCGGTCACGTTGCTGGTGCCGCAGATACCTGCAGTAGAAGAGCAGGTATCGGCCTTTGCGGTACGGGTCGCTGTCTTTGCTCAGTGCTTTGTACCCCGTGACACGGAGGCAGGTGAGGAAACTCCCCGCTGCTCCTCCGGCCGCCCTTGTGTCTGCTGGGGGTCGCCCCAGCCCCTTTCCCAGGGGATTGCAGGAAGGGTGGTGAGCAGGGCCCCGGGTGTACGAGCCCTGGCCTCTGCACAGGGAGCCCGTTCTGCTCCGGGGCTGCTGCGGTGCGGGCGCTCCGCTGGTCTGGTCGCTGGCGGCAGCTCTTGGAGCCGGCTGGGCTGCGCGGGCGTCGGGGGTTTGCTCACGGCAAGAAGCGGAGGCGTCGGTGTGAGGGAAGAGTTTCGAGACCGGCCGAGGTTCGGCTGTAGGCATAGTAGGAAGTACCCTTTTATGCAGTTGTTTTTGTTGTTTCAGGCTGGCGGTTTTCCGCTGAGGGTTTGGGGGTGGCAAAATGGTTTAATAGCCTGCCATTTTTTTTTTTTAAATTTTAGATGCATTGCATTTTTCTGGAATTCCTGACTATGGGAGATGGAACCTTGTTTTTTTTCCCCACCGTTTTTACTGTGTGCTGTGTAAGTTGCTGATGTCTTGATCTATGCTCTTTTTTCTCTCTTAATAGGACTGATGGTGAAATTGTCCAGCGAGGGTTAGGGTGAGCATCTTGTACTCGCCTGTATACGGAGCTTGAGAGTTTCTCGAGAAGGCATCTTCCCCAGAACTTCTCAGAGAAGAGGGTCTGCGTTCTTTGCGCTGGTAACAGTCTCCAGCCAGGGTCTGTCTTCTGTCGTAGGCCCGGGCACGCGAGCCTTCCCATGACTCCGTTTCTGACTTTTTCATGACGCGCCTGATGAGACGTGTCGTAGTGCCGGTCACAGCAGTTATGTTTCCGTGTAGTTTTTCACCTGTTGTGTGTTTAGCACCGGTTTCTGTGGTTGTAAGGTGCCTGTGTTAGATCTTTCAGCCGCCATGGTTTTTCCGTCAGCTGACCGCCGCTGTGATTCCTTGAGGGGTTCAGTGGTAAGGAGGCGGTCGGTGGTGCTTGTTCCGTGTGCGCTATACTGCACATTAATGAGGTCTCAATGCTCCGGAGGTTTATTCTTTTGCGGTAGGCGGGCGCATCGGTAGCCGCACCGAGGGTCTCGTGCTCCTCGACTCACCGGGGTACCGCCGACCGAGCGCTCCCCGTCTCGCGCGAGAAGCTCCACACACAGATCTGTCCAGCATGTCTCGTGTCCGAGAAGGTGACGAGTGGTCCAGGATGCGCTGGGGTATCCGCTGTCGAGCGGTCTGTTCTCACGGAGCCCTCTTCTGGGACGACGACTTCTCCGCATCCTGTGGATGTTGGGTCTTGGGGCCCGGCTTCTCGCGCGTCCACCGTTGCGGTTGCGGCCGCGGCCGTATCTTTTCGTCAGGGGCCGTGGCATTTGACTTCCGGGGTGGAAGGTGCTAAGGGTCGTACGCGTAGGGCCAGGTGTTGCTTTGGCTTTGGTTTTCTGTGATGGCTGGCTGGCTGTTGTTGGAGTCTAGAGGGTATTCCTACATGGAAAGGAGATCTCCGGAACCGTTAAGCTGTTGCTCCGCAGCCGGGTGACTCGTTCGATGCCGTTTTCAGATGCAGTGAGACGAGCCGTGCACCAAAGGGTTAGAGGAGGGGCGGGGGAGCGGCCATAAGAAGGTGGGTCGGCACGCGGTGTCAGCGGGCAGATGCGGCCGATGGCTGTGTGAGCAGCTGACAGGTCTTGGTAGGTTTGTTGTATTCCAAAGGCACGAAGTAGCGAGCGAAGCAGGGTATCGGCACTGCGGGTGGCTGGGGCGAGGTGAGCTGGGACTGGTGGGCTGCAGCAGAGAAGTTACTTTTCAGGCGTTGTGTCGTTTGTGAAGTTTATAAGCGTCCCTTATGGGTTGTGTTTTACAGGTGGTACCGGAGCCTCAACGCGGCAGCTGGCAGAGGTAGGGTGGGTGGGCGGCCGAGGTAGAGGAGGAGGAGAGGGGAATGGGCACGGGCAGGCTGTGGTTTCGGGCGGTATCTCAGCACGTGCCTTTTGTTTTGGCTTTCGCAGGTCACGCACATAGCCTCGGAGGGGCGAAGCTGCGCGCCGACCAGCGGCCTGAGGAGGCGAGGCGGTTGTCAGCCGGGCCGGCGTCCAAGAGCGGAGCATCCTGCGGCAGCTCGGTCAAGCGTTTCTGTGCGTTTGTGCACGTGTTACGCAGCTGCCTTTGGAGTTGGGTGAGCTTTTG
Organism: Leptosomus discolor; assembly: GCF_034619465.1. NCBI lineage: Eukaryota > Metazoa > Chordata > Aves > Leptosomiformes > Leptosomidae > Leptosomus > Leptosomus discolor. The sequence goes on from NW_028237831.1 coordinate 18,067, forward strand.
AGGTGGTGAGCTAAGGAGCAGCAAGGAGGAGCGTGGGGCTGGTGATTTCTCCCAAGCGTGACGGTATTTCTCTGTCTGTTGCTACCTTAGGGGGGCCGCAAGCGATGACAGCTGCAGCGTCCAACACGGGAATCGGTGCGGAGCAGTTGAGCGGAAGACCACGTTCCTTTTGAGGAGGAGGGTGTTTCGAGGAGGTCTGTGGTGACCCGTGTGACAGCTACCACTGTCAGCGGTGTGTGTGGGGTTTTTTTTTTTTTTTCTGTAGGCGATGAGGAGGAACGTGGCAACTGCAGGAGTAATCAGGTTAGTTGATGTGGTTTCTGCTGAGGATGGACGCGGATCCCCAGCCCTCTGGAAGCGAAGCTGAGGGACCAGGGACCGTTGTCCTGCAGTGCGTAACTTTGATTTCAGTTGGAAAAGGGATTTTCCTGGAATGGAAATCTTTCTCCTTCAAAGAAATTGCGTTGTACGAACTGCCTGTCGGACTCTGTGTGCTTGGCTGTAGAAGTCATGAGCAGTGAGACTTTTTGCCCTCTTTTGAAAAACAAAACAACAGCAAAGTCAATTTGTTTCCAAAGACTGAAGCACAGCAAGTGTTCCAAAAGTGGATGGCGTCGCTGGTCTTTACATTCTTGGTTGCAACGGTCGAGATACGATTAAAAAATGTTCCTCTGCGTGCTTTGGTACAGCCAGAAGCCTTAGTGCATCTGCCAGTCCTGTTCGGTGGCCTTACCTGTTGCAGCCCTGGGGATTTGAATTTCTTTTTTTTTTCTTTTTAATGAGTAAAACCATGTGGGGGATCTATTATTTCACTGATCTTTTCCTGTCATATATGAAACTCTAGAGAAAGTTAAAATTGTATAATTGGCAGAATGACTAACGCGGTTTAAACTCGCTGCCGAATCAGTACAGCATGTAATGTATGAGGTGTACTTAAGCGGTCAGGGGTTTCTCTAACTCTTTCCAAGCCAGAGGCAGCTGCATGTTACTGAGTTTCTTCCCTGTGTTTTGACAGAGCGCTCTGAAGTACTTGGTTTCTAATCATGTGACATGATAGAACAAGGTGGGGCAGGAGCAGAGTCAAATAACAACTGTGTATTTTGGAGACAGGTGTAAGCATAGATCTAGATGGGGGTGTACAGCCTTGTTCTGCAGCAGCGCTCTAAGGAAGGGCATCAAACATGAGCAAGAGCAGTTGCTTTTCTGCTAAGAAGGGGTTGGAAATCGTATCTGTTTGTCTTTCTATGGAGTGTTAAGTATTCAAATCACTCTGGTTTGTAGAGGATGTGTCTGTATTTCGGGCTGGTCTCCTTCAGTTCGACTGCTCTCCTGTCCCTCGTTCTATTGAATTCCTCTCCTTGCTTCTGTGTTGTTCTTCTAATGTGCTGAACTATGGCTGGGGCCTTTTGTTTCCCGATGTCTTGCTGTGAGTGTCCGGTGCTGCGCAGCAGCTCGCCCCCCCCCCCCCCCCCCCCCAGGTTTGCCTGCCGGTGGCTCAGCGCTCTCGCCCCGCGGGGCCAGCTCTGTCTCTGTCCAAGCTTTCTGCCACGGCTGTCCGGTGGGGAAAGGGGCAGTTGTTGCTCTGGGGAGCCCGTCCGGGCGTGGTCCGAGACGGGGAATGTGGCAGAGCCGAGTGCGAGCAAGAGCCATGGCACTGTCCTTTGGCGGACGCCCTGCCACCCCTCTGCTGTGCGGCAGCCGGCGTCGATGATCCGGCGGGGGGCAGGCATCGAGCATGGATTCTGTCTCGTGGGCTGTGGCAGGTGAGTGCTCGTCTGTGGGTTATGCCGGGGAGAGCCGTTGGTGTCGGTCATCCCCCACCCCTCTCCGGGTCCCCCTGTACCCCCAGTGTCAGAGAAAGACGCAGGTGCTGCTGCGCCGCTGTGACCGCACGGGGGTGCTGCGTGAAACGGCGCTTTGTGCTGCCTGCGCGTGGGGGGTGTGCGGTACTGCAGGCCGGGGTACGCGCATGCGCGCTGGCGGCCGCCTGCGGCGCGCTCTGCTACCACGATTTGACTAGGGTTGGGTACTGGGGCGTGGTACACGCGCGTGTGCGGTGACACCGATTTGTGGCGCTCTCTGCTGCCACCCTGTGACCGAAAAGCAGTACTGCAGTCCCGAAGGCGCTGCCGCGCTCCCTGCTGCGCTCCCTGCTGCCACCCTGTGACCGAAAAGCAGTACTGCAGTCCCGAAGGCGCTGCCGCGCTCCCTGCTGCCACCCTGTGACCGAAAAGCAGTACTGCAGTCCCGAAGGCGCTGCCGCGCTCCCTGCTGCCACCCTGTGACCGAAAGTCGGTACTGCAGGCCCAGCGGAGCTTTCCGCGCTCCCTGCTGCCACCCTGTGACCAAAAGACGGTACTGCAGCTCCGGGTGCGCGCTGCCGCGCTCTCTCCTGCTACCGCCTACAGTGAGTGGGCTACGCACCGGACGCTCTCACCTTTGTGCCCCGCGGCGGCCCCTTCCCCGGGGGATGTTTGGAAAGGCAGTGGGCGGGGCCTGGGGTAGATGAGTCCCGGGCTCTGCCCAGGGAGCTCCTTCTGGGCGAGGTGAGAGCTGTGGGATTGGGCAAGCTCCAGCAGCACCCACAGTAGAGAGAGCCCTGGGATGCAGCTTGGGCTTTTTTTTTTTATTATTTGTCAGCAGTTTCATACGGAGTGTTAAGGGGTGATGAGAGGGTTCTAAAACACACAGCTTTTTTAACTGACAGTTTTGCTGTGGTTTTGTTCTAGGTTGTCCTGGGTTACAGTGCAAAATGTGCCAAAAGAAAAAAATATTCTATTACCATCTTCAGGAGCTGTTGAGACCAGGTGGGGCGGTGCTCTCTGCCTCCCCCCCCCGGACTATCTCCTGTTACTGGGCACAACAATGCCTTATCGCCTGACTCATCGATAACTCGCTCCTGGACTATCTCCTGTTAATGGCCCATCAAGGAACTGCCTCACGACTCCCCATCCCATTGTGAGATGCTCCGCCCGGGGGTGGGGGGGGCGGGGGGGAAGGAGCCAAGCAGTCCATGCCAAATAAAAACAGAGATTTTGAACACCCTAGCAGCCTTCTTCCAGTGGATTCCCAGAGGAGCTTTTCCCCCCACTGGAGTTCCAGAGGACAAGAGCTACCTACCTACCACTGGACCTTCGGAGGAAGACCAGACTCTTTTACCTGATTGCTGCTTCCACAGAACTACATCCATCGCTTCAGGAGGACTGCAGCCAGCATCTTATCGGACTGCTACTGCCACCCTAACAGGGTGTCAGGTTGTATTCCTGACTCTGTCAGTGTAAACCAGTGGGTTGTTTGTTTTTTCCCTGCCTTGTGTTTTATATATATATATATATATATATATATTAGTAAAGAACTGTTATTCCTATTCCCCGTATCTTTCCATGAACGCCCGTTAATTTCAAAATTATAATAATTTGGAGGGAAGGGGGTTGCACTTTCCATTTCAAGGGAGGCTCCTGCCTTCCTCCACAGACACCTGTCTTTCAAACCAAGACATAGGTGCACTGGATTTTCCTGGAATTCTGAACTTCCTGCAGGATGGCAACTTGTTTTTTGTGACAAGGGTTTGTGATCCCATTTCCTTTCCTAGGACTGAAGGTGAGATTATCGAGTAGCATGAGGATGTGCACCACATCTGCACCTGTCTATGCCCCCCCCATACCCCTGTCTCTGCCTTCAGGTGGGGTTTTTCCCATGCCACCCCGATCTTTGTGGCCTTGACTCCCGTGTGTGTGCCTGGCCCTACTTGTCATGTCCCTGCCTCCCATGGGCCTGCCTTGCCTGCTTTTTTTCATGGTAGGGATGGACAACGACAAGAGTATATGTAAGAAGGCAGTCTTTATTAAGTTGCAAAAACCAAGATGGCTGAGATGGTGCAGCAGAAAAAGCGTACCCTTTTATAACCTTTCTTATCTGTCCACCTGTTCATGCACTAAGGCTGCTAAAATGATTCGCTCAATAGCTTTGTCCATTCACCTCCATTCACATAATGATTGGCTGGAGCTCCTACTGTATTTCTCACTGTACCTACTGTTCTCTTGCCAAGTTTCTGCTCTGTGGTATTACTTGCTCAGTCTCTTCTTGCTCAATCTCTTATAACTTCCTCAAACTTGTTTACAACATTCTTCATCCACTTCTTCTGTCTTTTCAAGGGTATACTGGAATGCTGTCAAGGTCAACTTCATCTTCCTCAATCAGGTTATCCCTGACAGATTTTTGTACCCACTTTATGGGTGTGCATAGCTCACACCCTATCCTCCCCCTGTGCACCTGCCTTCCTCCCCCCCCCCCGCCCCCCCACCATGGGTGTGCCTTGCACCTGCCTCCCATTACCATGTTTTGTGTCCCCCTCCCCTTGTCCCTGCTCCATGCACCTGCCTTGCCCCCACCACTACAAGAACTGCTGCTCCAGATGCAAACTGTTTTAAACAAACTGTTTGCATTCCAAACTTCGCTCTGGCACTTCCTTGGGCCCAAAATGCCATCACCAGTAGATATCAGGGGGAATGAGGGGCACCCAGCAGGGACACCCTGAAGTCTCATGGTTTCCATCAGGCTTTCCCAAGGGCAGGGGTGGGTGGGAGAGTGGAAAAGCAGTATTGCTTTTTACATTTTCTTCCTACATCTCCCTCTTCAGAGCTCCTTGTCCCTGGGTGCTTGTTCTTGCCTGTGGCCCCTGTTCCTGATGGGCTCCAGGTGTGGCCAGTGGGGCTAATAACAGGGCCGGCCCTCCTGTGGGCTATAAAGGGGCTGCCTGAGGGAGCTGATAAAGGGGAACTGGCTGAGGAGGTAGCTGGAGCTACCTCCAGAATGGAATGGCTGGTCCCTGTGGTAAGGAAGGATCCCCCTGAGCTGTCCATGATGGAGCAGACCACCAGCACACATTGCTGGCAGCTTGGTGCCTGCATCGGCTGTGTGTGTGAGCCGCTGGCCAGCCTGGCGGTGGAGGGGAGTTGAGAGAAAAGTGTTGGGGTGCTGAAGATCTGAGCTGGTGCCAGGAGCTGGGGTGAGTCACACGTTCTCCTGTGTGTGTCCCGGTCCACCTCTGCTGCCCTGCCTGCCGCTCCTTCTGCTGCCTGGGAAAGGGCTGCCCAGGGATGGGGAGGGCCAGCAATGGCTTTCTGTCCTGGCCCCTTTGCTGTGGGAGCCTGATGGACAGCCTAACACCTTCCTGATTGCACTGGGGCTTCCCCTCAAGCCAGGGGGAGAGGCAGGGCTGGAAGAAAGTGGAGGCTGAGATGGGGTGCGAAGTCAGGGAAAATGTGGAAGTCAAGACGGGGGTGGAAATGGTGTCACTTTTTACATTGTCTTTGTAAGGCTCCCTCTTTTTGTCTTCCTGACCCTATGTGTTAGTTCTTGCCTCTGTTTCTTTTCCCCTATTGCTTTACAATATTTCCCTGTCCCTTGTCTTGTCCCTGCCTTGTGGTCCTGCTGGTCCCTTTGGCCTCTCTCTCCTGCTCCTCCTCGCTCTTATGTATTCCTCCATCTCTCCCTGGGTTTTTTGCTCAGTGTCCCAGTACTCCTCTCTCTATGCTACTGTCCTGCTCCCTGTCCCTCTCCTGTTTGCAGCATCCCGTTTACTGGCTGCCTGTCCCCCACCTCTTCTCTACCTTCCTCCTGCTTTTTCCCTTCTCTCCTGCTGCGTTTGCTGTGTTTGCACACCGAGCCTTGTAGCCAGCTCAGTGCCAGGATTTGTTCTGGGCAGAGGTGAGTAAACTTTTCCTGCCTCCTCTGTGCCCCTGGATGGTATTCAAGCCCCTGGGTGCAGAGCTCGTGGCTGTGGGCAGGTGCCGGGGAGGGGGCCATGTGCTGTGGGGCTTTGCCCAGGCACCTGTTCCTGATGGGCTCCAGCTGGGGCAGGTGTGGCCACTGAGGCTAATGATGGGGCTGGCCCTACTTTGGGCTATGAAGGGGGCTGCCTGGGCATGCCTGCCTGCAGGAGCTGGCTGAGGAGTCAAACCAAGGGGCTTCCACAGGCAACTGTCTCCAGCTGGTCCCTGTGGCAAGGAAGGATCCCTCCCACCCATCCACAACAGGGAATGCCACCATAACACAGCACCAGGACCTTGGCGCCTCTGTTGGCTGCACACGTGTGAGCTGCTGCATGTCCAGGAAACCTCGTGAGAGAAGTGCATTGAGTCACCCACCGCCTGCTCCTAAGGTCAGGCAGCTGGCACTGTGGAGGAGGAAGGGGCAGAGACAGAGAGAAAAGCCTCGGGGCGGTGAAGGTCTGCCGTTGTCACCAGGAGCCACGTGTCCCCTCGTGTGTGTCCAGGGCCATCCCTGCCCCGGTTCTCTGGATCTCTGCCTGCCTCCTTGCCTGTCCCTGCCTCTGTCTGCCTTTCAGGCTGTCTAGTTCCCCAAAGCTTTTTGCTCTTTTGCTAGCATTGCCCTGTAAAGTGTCACCTTCTACCTTTCCTTTCTATGTCGTTTCCTTCCTGGCACCCCACGAGCTCTGTTCTCATTCTGCCCTATTGCTTGTGAAAAGGGCATTTCTAGGTCTCCCTCTCTCCCTGCCTCCATTTATCCAGGTCCCTGTTGATTGTGGGAAGTGTGGTGGGTTTCCACTAGCGCTTTTGTTGTATTTTCTTCCTCTGGTTGAGGAAAGGAAGTGATGGAGCACCTTGGTGGGCACTCAACAGCCAGCCAAGGTCAACCCATGGCAGTTTGCTTCTACTGGGCTCTCTGTTCCTGTTTTTTCCTCCTTGCATGTTTCTTGTACCCCATTGCTTTTGAAAGTTTCTACCTCTCCGTTCCTGTCTTTTAACTTCTCACTTAAGTCTCTTGAACCCAGTCGCTTTTTAAATTTTCTTGCAACCTCTCTCTTGCTCTCCCCCTCCCTGACCTAATTTTAATTTCTTGCCTGTTTCTCGTATCTTGTTGTTTTTCACATTTTTGCCTGCATCCCTTTACGCAGGTCCATATACCTATTCTTTTAATTCTTGTACCCTTTCACATTTAAAATATTCTTTCTGCTTTTCCCTCTGTCCATCTCCCTGACTCTAGTTCTTAATTCTTCCCTCTGTGTCCTCTACCCAACCACTTCTTCAGTTTTGCTTCTTCCATCTGTCACCCTGCCCCCATGTGTTATTTCTTGCCTGTGTTTCCCGTACTCCATCGCTTTTTGAAATATTTGTTCTACATGTGTTTCTATTTGGCTCCCTGTTTCTATTTTTAATTTCTTGCCTATGTTTCTTTTTCCCTGTTGCTTTAGAATTTGTCCCCGGCCCTTGTTTTGCCTCTGTCTCGTCAGTCCCTTCTGCCTCACTCCCCATCTCTCCGATTTGTCTCTCGGTCCCTATTTTCTGGTGCAATCTCTCAGCTCTCCTCTCTACACCCTTGTCCCCCTCTCCAGCCCTCTCTTGTTCATGGTGTCCCATTTTCTGGCTCCCTCTCCCAATTTCTTAATGCTTTCCCGTGTTTCTTGTGCCTCACTGCATTGCAATTTCTCTTTCTCATTTTCCCTCCCTCTGGCACCCTGTCCCTCCTTTTTAATTCCTCTCTCTGTCCTGTATGCTCTCACTTAAAAAAAAAAAAAAAAAATTCTTCCTCAATTTTCTTCTATCCACCTCCCCGACCCTATTTTTAAATTATTTCTGTTTCTTGTACCCTGTTGCTCTTAAAGATTTCTATCTACTTTTATCCCACATCCTGTCTTTATTTTTTAATTATGCCTTATCTTTCCTCACCACCATCCTTTTAAATTTTTCTTTCTCTGTCTCCATTTTTGTTGGCTGTCACTTTCTGTATTTTTATATCTTTCCCCTTTATTTCCCTAATCCCTATTGCTTACACTGTATTTTCTACATCTACTCTTTGCTTTTTGATATCTTAAGTTTTAACTTTTTCTTTTTCTTCAGTGCCTTTGCTTTACAGATTTTTCTTTCTACTTCTCCATTACTATTTTTATTTTTTTCCCTTATTTCCTTAATCCCCATCGCTTTTAAAAGTTTCTGTCTACAGCCTTGCCTGTCTGTGTTTCACTGTCATGGTTTGGCTGGTCCAGAATCACAGCCCAGCAATGCTCAGCAGGCTGTTAGCAGTTTGAGTCAGCTACAGGTGTAGCCCAGACCACTGTGTCATGCTCAGTATAAAGGGGGAAGGTTTGCTGAGGAAGGGGATCTCCCGCGGGGCTCCTGCAGGGCTCTCTCCTTTCCCTGCTTCTCCTTGCTCCCGAGGACCCCTCTCCTGTCGATCGTGGCTGCTGCACGTTCATTTGGCCCAGTGTAACTTTGCATGCCTCTGTTGGTAGTGGTGCTGTCTCGTTAAACCCGATTTCACTTCGACCCGCAGGTCTCCTCCCCTTTTCTCGACGCCCCTCCCTGGCTAGTGAGGGGTCATCGGGGGACAGGGCAGCTGTTGCAGTGTAGCCCCGGATACGGGCTGGAGGGGCACGTTCGCTGCCTTTTCTGTCCATCGCCCCCGGATTTCCTCAGAGCCCGCGCTTCTTAAATGGGCTTTCTGCGCGTTTCAGTTCGCTTTGCGGCGCTCTGCTGCCACCATGCGGCCAAGGGCAGGTACTGCAGCCCCGACCCGCGGTGTCGTTCGCTGTTTCCACGCTGCCGTTCGCCCGCAGCGGCCATGCGACACCGCGGGGGCTGCCTGGCGCCGTCTGCTGCCTCCCGGTAAGGCAGCCCCGCTGCCGCTCCGCCCCTCGCCCTCTGCCCGTTCGCGCGCCGGCTCCGGCCCCTCCGGCGCGTCGGTGGTGGGCGGGGCAAGCGCGTGCCGGGCAAACGCGTGCCCGGCAGCAGCACGGCGGCGCGCCGGGGGAGGGCCGAGGCCACCGGTGAGGCGAGCGAGTCATCCCTTTCGGCGGGTGCGCGGGGTCTCCTGGTCGCCGGCCGCCCGGAGGTGCCGTCCCGCTCCCTCCTCCCGCCCCTGGTGCGCGTGCTTTGGCGCTGCCCAGCGGTGCTCCCGCCCGCCCAGGGGTGTGTCTTCCATGCTCCCCCCGCCCGGCAGGGGGCGCGCTTTGCCGCATCCCCCGTTCTGGTGGGCGCGTGTTCCTGCATCCTGTCGCGCCGCCGGAAGCGTCACTTCCGCCTCTCTCCCCGCCCCTCCGGGGCGCGTGGCTTCCTGCACTCTCCGGTGCACCGCCCGGCAGTGCGAGTCGCGGCAGGAGCGGCGCGGTCACCGAACGTTGCGGGGCTGGGGCTGCGGCTGGGGCTCTTCTGGCTCGGGCTCCGCCGGGGGAGCGGGTGAGTGGGGAGCGGGCGATCGACCGGTGGGTCCCGGGGAAAGCCGTGAGGCGGGCGGCCAGGCCGGCGGGGCCCGTGTCGGAGGCGCGGAGCGGGGCGGGGGAGGCTGCGGGCGGAGCCGCGCCGTGTGGGAAGAAGCGGGGGGGAGCCGCGCCGTGGGGGGGAGGGTGGGGAGGGCGGTGTCCCCGCAGGGCCTGAAGCCGGGCAGGCGCCTCTCGCGGCACGGCGGGAGCGGCGGTCCCGGGGCGCGGCGCTGCTGGGCTGCCCTGCCGGTGCGCCGGAGCGGGCCGGGCGGTGCTCGCCGGTGTCTGGGGCGGGGCGGCGGGGCCTGCTCAGTGCCGGGCAAAGGGGACGGAAACGGGCCGGCTGGGGCTCCAGGGGGCCCTGCCCGGCCCCTCGGGCAGAACCTGGCTCGGTCTTCTCGCCGCTGGCCGGGCGACCTGACCAAGAGGTTCCTGTTCCGCCGCCTCTTCCCGGCGTCGCGTTCCGCGTCCCACGAGGGAGATCCCGCGCGGGCGGATGCGGTCGGTGCTTGGGCGATGGCCCACGTGGGGCTGGGGGAGCGCGGAGGGGCCAGGGCGAGTGGAAGGGCCCCGCCGCCCCTCCCCACCCAAGCCCGGGGCAGAGAAGCTGGGGACAAAACGCCGTTAATGGAGCACGGTTCGTTCCCCGGGAGGTCCCTTGGGAGTCGAGAGTGTTTTTTTTTCCGGGCCGAGGAACAGACTTTCCTCCGTGGTAAGTGCAGAGCTGCCTGTTGCCGCCTTGAGAGTTTCTCTTCTCGTGGTTCACCCTGATTTTATGGGTGGGGTGGAGATGGCTTTTTATTTTTAGATGCCCGAGTACATTGTCAGTAACCTGTGGTGTGAGGACAGTGAACTCTTGAGCACCTAGATGCCGGTAGAAATGTAACCAAAGAAACAGGATGGACAGTGATGTTTAAACTTGGTTTATAGTCGATTTGGTTTTTTCATTAGAGTGTTGATGACTGCTTGTCCTGTGGTTCAGTCCACATGCTATTCCGTGGAGCCCTCAGTCTGGGACTTTTATGTGTTAAAAAAAAAAAAACAACTTGTCCTTCAAAAAAAAGGACTAGTCCTTCGTAGGACTGAGGTATAGACTTGGGGAGTCTCTTAAAGACGTGATCAGAATTAAAGCTGGATTTCACTTAACGTTGCTGCTGTTTGTCTTTGCTTTTGTTACTGTCCCCACCGCTCCGTCATGATTGGGAGCTCCGAATCATGCCCTTTTTTTTTTTTTTTCCAATTTGTAATGCCTTTCTCCCCCCTGCCCCTCTCCTAGGACTGTAGCGTACAGACCCTTCATTTAAACATTAGTTTGTTTCCTCACAATTGAGTTCTGATGATTGAAATCGCAGAAATTACACCTGTCTGTCTTACAGATTCAGAGTATTTCTGAACATGTACCCTCACAGACAAATGCTGTGGGGATACGCATCTTCTGCACTTCATCCTCCAGCAGGACAATCCGCTGAGACGGGGACGAGCTGTGAAGGGGCAGTTTCTGCAAGGAGGCAGTTGACAAGGGCAGGTGGGTCGCTGTACATTTTAAGGATAGTATTCGATTTGGGATGTCTAGGGTGAGGAAACCCTGGCTCTATGTAGGCTTGAGAAAAGGTGCGTAGTTATCTGTGTCGATCTAAGGAAGGGAGTTCTGGTGAGACTGAAGCTGCCAATGAGTCAGAAGGAGAAAAAAAAGAAAAAAAAAAAAAGACAGAAAGCACCCAGTTTTCTATGAAAACCAAAATCTCTAGTGGCCTGTCTCAACAGCTGTACCAAAGATGATGCAAAATGCTTTTTCCTCCACTCGGTTGTAGTCATTGCAAACCTTCGCCGAAATAGGAAGCTTTCGATTCCTAGCCCGCTTTGTGCTAAAAGGTGGCTTGTTTTTTTTTTTTTTTCCTCTCTCAGCAGACTATCAACTGGCATCATTTCACCATGGTGACCCTTTCTTCTGCCCTGGAGGTACAAGACTGGCCCAGAGGATCCCGAGTGGCCTACAAGGACAAGGTACGTCTGCCCCGTGCGTCTGCGTTTTTCCCCAGGTACTTGTAGTACGGACTTTAAAGTGAACGTGAAGAACGTGCCAGCTCTCCTTCTCTAGTTTTGATAGGAAGTGCTTCAGCAGAAACACTCAAAATAAGGTCTGTTCTGGAGCACGTTGTGCCTGTGTGAAGTGTACTCCCCTCCGTTTATTTGCTCTTCCTGAGAGCGTGCGTAGCTTTCTGTTTTGTGTGCTTGCTGAGAAACGATTCTGTGAGAATCGTATGGTGCTGAAAGGGGAAAGAAACTGTGCGTCAGAGTTTGGATGTTCTGAAGAAATGGACTGTGTTCCAGATAAAAGCTTTCTCCTTTTTCAGTCCTTAAGTGTTTAAAATATCTCATAGGGGTACGTGAAAACCTGACTGAGATACTGACATCTGTACTAAGAGCAATCAAGGTCGTGGGTTGGTTTTTTTTTTGTGTTGTGTTGTTTTGTTTTGTTGTTTGGGGTTTTTTTGCTTGTTTGGTGGGTTTTTTCCCCCCACCTCTCTCTGGCAAATCTTCCAGTCCTGTTTGGTAGCCTTAAGCATTGCAGAACTGGGTGGTTGATTTCTGCATTGTGTCGTCATCCCTGTCCGTCATGGTCCCATCTGTGTGTGTGTCGTGTGTGTGTGTGTGTCCCCAAAGTAAAATAGTATGGGGATCTCTTATCTTACTAATTTTTTATAAGTTTCATTTCTGATAGGAAAAAACCCCAAACAGTTCATGTTGTGTAATATACAAATGGACTTGCCTTGTTTAAACTGTAACCGCCCGCGAGCTTCAGGGTACGATTGAAGAGGGTGTTTAAGCAATTTGGTATTTCTTCTATGTGTTTAAAAAGAGAGGCTGCTGAATGTTATGGGTGGTTTTCCCCATATTTGGAGGGAGCACTCCAAAGTACTTTATTTCTGTCTGGCTTTCGGTGGTGCATTTCCCTGGCCATTGGGTGGCATCTCTCCTGGGCGGTGCAGCTGCCCAGATGTCCCTCCTAATGGTGTAATGCACAAGAAACCCCCCAGTCGGATGGGAACGGTGTATTTTGGAGACAGGTGATTTAATGGTATCTGCTTGCAGCTGGGTGAGTGCAGTTAACGCAAACATCAAATCAAATACTTTGGTAGTGTGAGCATTGTTGTTGGATGTACATGAACATCCACGTGCCTTTTCGGTATAAAGTGAACGACTGAGATTTGTTCTTTCTTTAAAGAACGTTTTAAACATGACTTTGTTATGTTTATTTAGAGTTTTACACTTCACTCTGCAGATTTATTGACTGAGCAAGCGAGACGTGCAGCAGCAGCGGCGGCGGCGCAAGGGCTGTAGCTGTTGTGGTGAGTCCGAGGATGGTACGAGGTCTTCCTGCGGTCTCACGGGTGGGGGGGGGTGGGGGGTGTATCTCCCCCCAGGGGTGCTGTGAGAAAGGGACGAGACGTTTTCCAGCACTATCAAGGGTGTTTGCTTTTATGCTGAGAATGCTTTCAAAATTGTATTGATGAGTCTTAGTATTGATTTTTTTTTTTTAATTTTTTTTTAAGCGTACCGATGGCTCTGGCTTTGAACAGATGTGTTGTAGTTTGAGCTGACCTCCTTTAGCTCAACTGCTATCCTATCCCTCATTCTCACTGAATTCTTCTGCTTTCTCCTGTGTTACTTTTCTCATATGCTGAGACATAACTTGGGATTTTTGTTCTTGAGCTGCCGTGTTGTGTCTGGTGCTGCTCGGCAGCTCCCCCTGCCCAGGTTTGCCTGCCGGCCGTTCAGCGTGCTCGCCCGGCGGCGCCAGCCCTGCGGCCGGAGGCTCCTGGCTCTGTCTCCAGCGGGGACCCGCGGGTGCTGCAGCCGGGGCTGTCCGGTGGGGAGAGTCCGGGGCCCAGAGGGTCTCCTCCCCGCTGTTCTGCCCGCCCCCCCCCCCCCCCCCCCCCCCATCCCTGTCGTCCGTCCCCCCGTCCCGTCCCCCCCCCCCCCAAGTGATTCCCATGGAGATGTTGCCCCATGCGAGGTTTTTGCGGGACGTTCCCCCGAACCCCCTGCCCTCCGACCTTGTGCCCCCTCCGCCCCACCATGCTCGGCACCGCCCTCCCACCGCCCCTCGGGTGCCGCCTGCACCCCCCGACTTGCCCCTCGCCCCCAGCCCAAGCTCAGACCCGCCCCTTCCCCGCTCCCGCCCCGCCGGGGGCGTGTCCTCCCGCCCCAGGGGCGCGGGGCCGGCGGGCGCTCGGCGCGCAACGCGCGGGGCTGCAGTGCCGGGGCCGCCCCGGGCACGCGCCGCCCGGCGGGCACTGCTGCCGCGCGGCCAAAGCGCGGTCCCGCAGCGCGGCGGTCGCGCGCCGGGCGTGGCCCTTCCGGCGCGCCGGCGGCGGCTCGCGCATGCGCGGTGCGCGAGAGCAGCATGGCGGCGGGTGAGGGGCGAGGTCGGCGGTGAGGCGAGCGAGCTCCTTCGGCGGGTGCGGGAGTCTCTGCTGGCCGCTGGCCGCCGGGGGTGGCGGGACGGGAAGCCTCAAGGCCCGTGCTGCGGCGGGCAGCCCCGGGGAGCTCCCGGGAGCTGGTGGGAGGGAAGAGGGGAAGGAGGCGGACGCCCCTCCAGGCGCCGGGTGCCTTCCCAACTCGCCAGAGCTCCCCTTGAGCCTTCCCCGGCCCCGCTGGCCCCGCGCAGCTGCCCCCAGCTCCAGCACCTCCCCTGCAGCCTGTCTCCCCAGGTCATCCTGTTGTGATGGCAGCAAGCTGGCCCTCGGATGCACTTGATTCTGCCTTAACGTGGATACCATTAACTGCAGTGCAGGGAAAAAGTGGCATCTCCAGAAGCTGCTGTGGAAGGAGGCGATTTGGCCGGGGATGATCTACGGTCATAATGGTCACTGATTCTCCTTGTCTCCCAGAGGCTGCACTGAGGGCACAGGTGTCCCTTCCTCCCCTGAGGATGCTGTTGTCTGCACCCGCCTCGGTCTTGCCTGGGTTGTCTCTGCCTGACCTCGCTCTCGTCGCGGCGTGGGGGCAAAAAGGGGCGGGCGGAGCACTTGCTGGCTGTGGGCAGTGGACAGGAGCTGCTGCGGCTGAAGCTGGAGAGGCCAGAGAAAGAAGAAGGAATCAGAGGCCGGCCGGCCGGCAGCTGCCTCCCGCCGCAGGCAAGCGGAGAGTCCATGTGCGTAACCCATGGCATGGTACGGCCGTGTGATGCATGAACGAGCGAGGCTACATGTCTAGGAAGCCTTGTCTCGCAAGAGTTGAGACAGCCATGTAATCTTTTAGGTGGAGAACCACCATGTGACCGGAGCTGCAGAAGAGGAAGGGAGGAGAGGAAGAGAAGGAAGCGTCTGAACGGGCAAATTCTCCTGGCAGCACTGAGAACAAGGGATGCGGTGAGTCCTGGGCCCTCGGGGCCCCATCGCCCCACTTGTGTGTCCCAGGCCCTCCCTATCCCTCCCCTGGCCCCCTGTCTTTCACATGGTGCTGTGATTTCCCCCTTGCCCGCCCCTGTCTTTTTTTTTTTTTTTTTTTTTTTTTTTCCCCCTCCCCTTTCTCAGTCTCTCTCTGTCCAGCTCCTGGTCTCTAATTTTAAATTCCCCTCTCTCTCTGGAAGCCTGTCAGGACTTTTCTCTGTCTGGCTCTCTGTCCCTGTTGTTTAATTCCTTCCTGTGTGCCCTTTTAGGCCTCACCATTTTTATTTGCTCGGTCTCTCTTGGTCCAGCACAAGATCCGGATTTTTTAAAATTCCTCCCTCTCTGCCCTGCAGCCTGTCGCTTTCGAAGTTCGTGTTGCGATTTCATTCCTTTTGCCGTCTCTCCCTGCTGGGATTTTTCAATTGCTCCCTGTCTGTCTCGCAGCCCGTTGTTGCTTTCTTGTTCTCTCTGTCTCTGTTGGGCTCCCTGTCCCTGTCTTGACCCACTTCTAAAAATGCCTTCCTCTCTGCCTCGTATGCATTGTTCTTGAAACTTCCGTTTCCCGACGTCTCTCTGTAGGTTGCTCCTGGTCCCAGATGTTTATTTCTTCCCTCTCTGTCCTGTGGCCTGTTGCGATTTGGTGTTTCTGCGTGTCTCCTGTTCCCGGCTCTCGGTCCCCGTTTTTCAGTTTCTCTCTCAGCCCTGTAGCCCACTGCTGTTATCTGTCTGTCCTCATCTCTCTCTGGCCAGTTGCCTCTCCCCACATATGTGGTTCCTCCCTCTGCCCTGTGGCCCGTCACTGGTTTTCCGTTCTCTGTCCTGCTCCTTTTCCCCGAGTCTTCAGTTGCTCCCTCTCTGTCCTGTAGCCCATCAAGGGGCTTTGTTTCTTTCTCCATCGCTCCCTGTCCGGCTCCCTGCCCCATCTTTTTAATCCTTCCCTTGCTGCCGTGTGGCGGCTCCCCGCTATCTTCCCTTTCTTCATATCTCTCTCTGGACGGCTCCCGCTTCCCTGTTTTTCAGTTTCTTCCTTCTGGGCCCTGTAGCCTGTGGTGATTGTGCTGCTTTCTCCTTCTCTCTGTCCGGCTGTGGATCCCATTTCTTTAATTCCTCCTGCTTCTCCCTGTAGCCTGTCTTTCTGTCTGCCCTCTCCCCCTTTATCTGTCTCCCCACTCCACCTCTGGCGCCCTGTCCCTGTGTTTTAATTCTTCCCTCTCTGCCCTCCAGCTGTTGCTGTGCTTCCTGCGTGTGTCACACTGGGTCCGGCCCCTCATCTCTGTCTTTTCATTCCTCCCGCTCCTCCCTGGAGCTTGTCGTTGTCATTTTCTTTTGCTGTTGCTCTGTCTGGCTCCAGATCCTCGCAGCTTCCCCCCACCCCTGCCCCGCCTCGTTGCTCCTGGCTGTTTTTTCTGTCTCGATCTCTCTGTGCCTGGCTCTGGCTCCCTGTTGTTTCACTCCTCCCTCTCTGTCCTGTAGCCCATCGGCACATTTTCTTTCGTTGGGCTCTCTTTGGCCGTTTCCCTGTCCCTGTTCAGTTTCTTCCTTCTCAGCCCTGTAGTGTGCCGTGATTCTTTTTCTTTCTCCCCCTCTCCCAGCTCCCAGTCCCTCCCTTTTAATTCCTCCCTCTCTGTCCTGTTGCCTGTCAGGAGTCGTGTGTCCTGGAGTCCCCGGCCCACCCCACCCCCCCCAGCCCCTTCTCACTTTCGCACTTCCTGTCCGTGTTTTTTAATTCCTCCTCCTTTGCTGTGTAGCCTGTTGCTTTTTTCTTCTCTCCATCTCTGTGTCTCAGTGCCCCCATTTTTTAATTCTTACTCTCTGCCCTCTACCCTACCCCTATTTTCACCTTTCTCTGACCCTCTGTATCCAGCTCCCTGTCCCTATCGATTATTTTCTCCCTCTTACTCCTGCACCCGCTGCTATTCCCTGCTGTCGCCATCCCTCTCTGTTCAGCTCTCTGTCCCCAGATTTTAATTCCTTCTTCTGCCCCTCCGTAGCCTGTCTGGATTTTCCCCCTGCTCTCTGTCTGGCTCCCTCTCTCTGCCTTTTCATTCCACATTCTCTGTCCCATAGCCCCAAGCTATTTGTCTGTGTTTCTCAGTCTCTTCTGTCTGGCTCCCTGCTGCTGTTTTTTCTTTCCTCCTTATTTGTCTCATAGCCCATCACTGTTTCGTGGTTTTTTTTTTTTTTTTCTGTCTCTTTGTCCAGCTCCCAGTCCCTGCTCTTGAATTCCTCTTCCCTGTAGCCCGCTGCTGGTTTTTTCTGTTCTCGATCACGCTCTGTCTGGTCCCCTGTCCCTGTTGGTCAATTCTTCCTTCTCTGCCCTGCAGCCCCTGCAGTCTTGTACTTTTTTCCGTCTCTCTCTGGCCGGAGCTCTGTTGCTGCTCATGAGTTCCTCCCTCTCTGCCCTGTAGCCTGTTGCTTTTGTCCTTTCTCCGTCTCGCTTTCTCTGGCTCCCTGATGACGCTATTTTAATATTCCCTCCCTTTTTGTATGAATCGCTATACTTTTTGCTCTCCAGCTTTTTTTTTTTTTTTTCTGGCTCCCCGGCTCTATTTCTTAATTCTTCCACCTGTAGTGTGTAGCTCTGTGGTTTGTACCGTGTTGTTGTTCCCCCCACCCCCGCCCCTTCCCTCCATTGTTGGCTGTCTTGGCTCCCTGTCCCTGTTGTTTCATCCTCCCTCTCTGCCCTGTTCTTTGTTGTCTTTCTCCATGTGTCTCGGTCCAGCTTCCTGCCCCTGTTCTTCTTTCCTTCCTCTCTGTCGTGCTGCCTGTCCCAGTTTTGTCCTGCGTCTCCGTCCTCCTTTGTCGGTCTCTGCCCTGCTCCCTTCTCCCTCTATCTGCTGCCTCTCTTCTTCTCTCCCTGCTGCTTCTTTCTCCACCTGTCGGGCTCCCTGTCCCTGTCTTTCTCTCGCCATCCTGTTCCCTGCCTCAGGCGCTCTCGCTGCATCCGCTACCTGCGTGACTGAAGAAACGTTCGCAGTCTCCTTTGCCCTCCCAGCTGCGTTTGCAGTCCCTTCACAGCAGGCGAGGGGCTGTGAGGGAGCCCAGGGGAGGAGGTGCTGCGCTGCGGGGGTCGAGTGATGGCCCCCCGCTCCTGCGGCACGGCCCAGCCCTCGCCACAGCCGCCGCACGAGCTGTGGGCTCGTTGCCAGGGCCGCATGGCTGCCTGCGGGCGTCCGGCTCGGGCGCCATGCTCAGCGCTGCATCCGGCGAGCAGCAGGCTGTCCTGCCGGCGGGCGCCGCCGGTAACGGCCGCGCGATGCTGCAGGGCCTGTGGGATGGGGCCGCCGTGCCCGCTGCCACTTCCCCGTGAGGAAAGGCCGCTGCTGCCCCCTGGGCACAGGGCTGGTGGGCGTGCTCTTTTCCCTCGCCTGGCTCCCTGACCCCGTTTTCCTTCCACAGACCAGGACTCTGTGTCCTTTCTTTATCTGTGTCTCCCCCTCTCTGTTCTTTTCCCGGTACCTCTCTTTCTCTGCTCCTCAGTTCCTCTCCCTCACCTTATTTTTCTCTTTCTGTTCCTCTGCCCAGCTCCCCATGGCTGTGTTTTCGTTCTCCGTACCTGCTGCCCCAGCGTGGACTGCCGAGCGGTCCCAGGGAAGGGTGAGTGGACGGGCTCTGAGCCCCAGAGCAGGCGTGTTCCTCGCACTTAGATGGGTTTGCAAATAAACCCTCGCTCTGTCTCCTTTGTACTTGCTGAGCAGCGGTCAGAGAGTCCAGGGGAGCAGGTACACAGCGGGGGTAAGGGGCCATGGCTGCAGCTGCGGGCTGGTGCCGGAGGAGCCCCGGAGGGAGCCAGCGAGGCTGATGGCGATGGCCGCTCTGTGTCATGGGGCCGCAGCCCCAGGGGATGGTGCTGCTAGGGCACGCCTGCCCGAGAGTGCCGACAGCAGACGTCGGGCCCCGTCAGGGCAGCTCCCAGGGGTTTTGTGAGCTGGTGGAGAGGAAGGAGGAAGAGGGGCAGATGGCTGCCTCCGGGCACCTGGAGGCCTTCCCACCCCCTGGAAAAGTGCTCCGGCCTGCGCGCCCCATGCAGCTGCCCACAGCTCCAGCACCTGTCCCGTAGCCCCTGACCACCCCAGACCCTGCCCTCGCAGCAGCAAGCTGACCCGCGAACGTGCTTTATTGCCCCATAAGCACGGGTGCCGTTGGCAATGGTCTGGGGCAGGAGGGGGCGTCTCCAGGAGCTCCTGCAGAAGGAGGGGTTCCTGCCTGGGGAAAGGGGTGGCCGTCGCTGTGGACAACAGTTGGCCGTTCTTTGTGTCTCCCAGGGGCAGCGCTGAGGACTTGGTTGCCGGTTCCTCCCCGGGGATGTTGCTGACTGCACCTGGCTCAGGTTTGTGTCCTTATTCTCCCAGTTAAAGCGGTTCCGTTAGTTTAATTCCCTGCCCGGTCACGTTGCTGGTGCCGCAGATACCTGCAGTAGAAGAGCAGGTATCGGCCTTTGCGGTACGGGTCGCTGTCTTTGCTCAGTGCTTTGTACCCCGTGACACGGAGGCAGGTGAGGAAACTCCCCGCTGCTCCTCCGGCCGCCCTTGTGTCTGCTGGGGGTCGCCCCAGCCCCTTTCCCAGGGGATTGCAGGAAGGGTGGTGAGCAGGGCCCCGGGTGTACGAGCCCTGGCCTCTGCACAGGGAGCCCGTTCTGCTCCGGGGCTGCTGCGGTGCGGGCGCTCCGCTGGTCTGGTCGCTGGCGGCAGCTCTTGGAGCCGGCTGGGCTGCGCGGGCGTCGGGGGTTTGCTCACGGCAAGAAGCGGAGGCGTCGGTGTGAGGGAAGAGTTTCGAGACCGGCCGAGGTTCGGCTGTAGGCATAGTAGGAAGTACCCTTTTATGCAGTTGTTTTTGTTGTTTCAGGCTGGCGGTTTTCCGCTGAGGGTTTGGGGGTGGCAAAATGGTTTAATAGCCTGCCATTTTTTTTTTTTAAATTTTAGATGCATTGCATTTTTCTGGAATTCCTGACTATGGGAGATGGAACCTTGTTTTTTTTCCCCACCGTTTTTACTGTGTGCTGTGTAAGTTGCTGATGTCTTGATCTATGCTCTTTTTTCTCTCTTAATAGGACTGATGGTGAAATTGTCCAGCGAGGGTTAGGGTGAGCATCTTGTACTCGCCTGTATACGGAGCTTGAGAGTTTCTCGAGAAGGCATCTTCCCCAGAACTTCTCAGAGAAGAGGGTCTGCGTTCTTTGCGCTGGTAACAGTCTCCAGCCAGGGTCTGTCTTCTGTCGTAGGCCCGGGCACGCGAGCCTTCCCATGACTCCGTTTCTGACTTTTTCATGACGCGCCTGATGAGACGTGTCGTAGTGCCGGTCACAGCAGTTATGTTTCCGTGTAGTTTTTCACCTGTTGTGTGTTTAGCACCGGTTTCTGTGGTTGTAAGGTGCCTGTGTTAGATCTTTCAGCCGCCATGGTTTTTCCGTCAGCTGACCGCCGCTGTGATTCCTTGAGGGGTTCAGTGGTAAGGAGGCGGTCGGTGGTGCTTGTTCCGTGTGCGCTATACTGCACATTAATGAGGTCTCAATGCTCCGGAGGTTTATTCTTTTGCGGTAGGCGGGCGCATCGGTAGCCGCACCGAGGGTCTCGTGCTCCTCGACTCACCGGGGTACCGCCGACCGAGCGCTCCCCGTCTCGCGCGAGAAGCTCCACACACAGATCTGTCCAGCATGTCTCGTGTCCGAGAAGGTGACGAGTGGTCCAGGATGCGCTGGGGTATCCGCTGTCGAGCGGTCTGTTCTCACGGAGCCCTCTTCTGGGACGACGACTTCTCCGCATCCTGTGGATGTTGGGTCTTGGGGCCCGGCTTCTCGCGCGTCCACCGTTGCGGTTGCGGCCGCGGCCGTATCTTTTCGTCAGGGGCCGTGGCATTTGACTTCCGGGGTGGAAGGTGCTAAGGGTCGTACGCGTAGGGCCAGGTGTTGCTTTGGCTTTGGTTTTCTGTGATGGCTGGCTGGCTGTTGTTGGAGTCTAGAGGGTATTCCTACATGGAAAGGAGATCTCCGGAACCGTTAAGCTGTTGCTCCGCAGCCGGGTGACTCGTTCGATGCCGTTTTCAGATGCAGTGAGACGAGCCGTGCACCAAAGGGTTAGAGGAGGGGCGGGGGAGCGGCCATAAGAAGGTGGGTCGGCACGCGGTGTCAGCGGGCAGATGCGGCCGATGGCTGTGTGAGCAGCTGACAGGTCTTGGTAGGTTTGTTGTATTCCAAAGGCACGAAGTAGCGAGCGAAGCAGGGTATCGGCACTGCGGGTGGCTGGGGCGAGGTGAGCTGGGACTGGTGGGCTGCAGCAGAGAAGTTACTTTTCAGGCGTTGTGTCGTTTGTGAAGTTTATAAGCGTCCCTTATGGGTTGTGTTTTACAGGTGGTACCGGAGCCTCAACGCGGCAGCTGGCAGAGGTAGGGTGGGTGGGCGGCCGAGGTAGAGGAGGAGGAGAGGGGAATGGGCACGGGCAGGCTGTGGTTTCGGGCGGTATCTCAGCACGTGCCTTTTGTTTTGGCTTTCGCAGGTCACGCACATAGCCTCGGAGGGGCGAAGCTGCGCGCCGACCAGCGGCCTGAGGAGGCGAGGCGGTTGTCAGCCGGGCCGGCGTCCAAGAGCGGAGCATCCTGCGGCAGCTCGGTCAAGCGTTTCTGTGCGGTTGTGCAGGTGTTACGCAGCTGCCTTTGGAGTTGGGTGAGCTTTTGAGGTGGTGAGCTAAGGAGCAGCAAGGAGGAGCGTGGGGCTGGTGATTTCTCCCAAGCGTGACGGTATTTCTCTGTCTGTTGCTACCTTAGGGGGGCCGCAAGCGATGACAGCTGCAGCGTCCAACACGGGAATCGGTGCGGAGCAGTTGAGCGGAAGACCACGTTCCTTTTGAGGAGGAGGGTGTTTCGAGGAGGTCTGTGGTGACCCGTGTGACAGCTACCACTGTCAGCGGTGTGTGTGGGGTTTTTTTTTTTTTTTCTGTAGGCGATGAGGAGGAACGTGGCAACTGCAGGAGTAATCAGGTTAGTTGATGTGGTTTCTGCTGAGGATGGACGCGGATCCCCAGCCCTCTGGAAGCGAAGCTGAGGGACCAGGGACCGTTGTCCTGCAGTGCGTAACTTTGATTTCAGTTGGAAAAGGGATTTTCCTGGAATGGAAATCTTTCTCCTTCAAAGAAATTGCGTTGTACGAACTGCCTGTCGGACTCTGTGTGCTTGGCTGTAGAAGTCATGAGCAGTGAGACTTTTTGCCCTCTTTTGAAAAACAAAACAACAGCAAAGTCAATTTGTTTCCAAAGACTGAAGCACAGCAAGTGTTCCAAAAGTGGATGGCGTCGCTGGTCTTTACATTCTTGGTTGCAACGGTCGAGATACGATTAAAAAATGTTCCTCTGCGTGCTTTGGTACAGCCAGAAGCCTTAGTGCATCTGCCAGTCCTGTTCGGTGGCCTTACCTGTTGCAGCCCTGGGGATTTGAATTTCTTTTTTTTTTCTTTTTAATGAGTAAAACCATGTGGGGGATCTATTATTTCACTGATCTTTTCCTGTCATATATGAAACTCTAGAGAAAGTTAAAATTGTATAATTGGCAGAATGACTAACGCGGTTTAAACTCGCTGCCGAATCAGTACAGCATGTAATGTATGAGGTGTACTTAAGCGGTCAGGGGTTTCTCTAACTCTTTCCAAGCCAGAGGCAGCTGCATGTTACTGAGTTTCTTCCCTGTGTTTTGACAGAGCGCTCTGAAGTACTTGGTTTCTAATCATGTGACATGATAGAACAAGGTGGGGCAGGAGCAGAGTCAAATAACAACTGTGTATTTTGGAGACAGGTGTAAGCATAGATCTAGATGGGGGTGTACAGCCTTGTTCTGCAGCAGCGCTCTAAGGAAGGGCATCAAACATGAGCAAGAGCAGTTGCTTTTCTGCTAAGAAGGGGTTGGAAATCGTATCTGTTTGTCTTTCTATGGAGTGTTAAGTATTCAAATCACTCTGGTTTGTAGAGGATGTGTCTGTATTTCGGGCTGGTCTCCTTCAGTTCGACTGCTCTCCTGTCCCTCGTTCTATTGAATTCCTCTCCTTGCTTCTGTGTTGTTCTTCTAATGTGCTGAACTATGGCTGGGGCCTTTTGTTTCCCGATGTCTTGCTGTGAGTGTCCGGTGCTGCGCAGCAGCTCGCCCCCCCCCCCCCCCCCCCCCCAGGTTTGCCTGCCGGTGGCTCAGCGCTCTCGCCCCGCGGGGCCAGCTCTGTCTCTGTCCAAGCTTTCTGCCACGGCTGTCCGGTGGGGAAAGGGGCAGTTGTTGCTCTGGGGAGCCCGTCCGGGCGTGGTCCGAGACGGGGAATGTGGCAGAGCCGAGTGCGAGCAAGAGCCATGGCACTGTCCTTTGGCGGACGCCCTGCCACCCCTCTGCTGTGCGGCAGCCGGCGTCGATGATCCGGCGGGGGGCAGGCATCGAGCATGGATTCTGTCTCGTGGGCTGTGGCAGGTGAGTGCTCGTCTGTGGGTTATGCCGGGGAGAGCCGTTGGTGTCGGTCATCCCCCACCCCTCTCCGGGTCCCCCTGTACCCCCAGTGTCAGAGAAAGACGCAGGTGCTGCTGCGCCGCTGTGACCGCACGGGGGTGCTGCGTGAAACGGCGCTTTGTGCTGCCTGCGCGTGGGGGGTGTGCGGTACTGCAGGCCGGGGTACGCGCATGCGCGCTGGCGGCCGCCTGCGGCGCGCTCTGCTACCACGATTTGACTAGGGTTGGGTACTGGGGCGTGGTACACGCGCGTGTGCGGTGACACCGATTTGTGGCGCTCTCTGCTGCCACCCTGTGACCGAAAAGCAGTACTGCAGTCCCGAAGGCGCTGCCGCGCTCCCTGCTGCGCTCCCTGCTGCCACCCTGTGACCGAAAAGCAGTACTGCAGTCCCGAAGGCGCTGCCGCGCTCCCTGCTGCCACCCTGTGACCGAAAAGCAGTACTGCAGTCCCGAAGGCGCTGCCGCGCTCCCTGCTGCCACCCTGTGACCGAAAGTCGGTACTGCAGGCCCAGCGGAGCTTTCCGCGCTCCCTGCTGCCACCCTGTGACCAAAAAGCGGTTATGCAGCCCCGGCGGCGCTGCCGCGCACCCTGCTGCCACCCTGTGACCAAAAGACGGTACTGCAGCTCCGGGTGCGCGCTGCCGCGCTCTCTCCTGCTACCGCCTACAGTGAGTGGGCTACGCACCGGACGCTCTCACCTTTGTGCCCCGCGGCGGCCCCTTCCCCGGGGGATGTTTGGAAAGGCAGTGGGCGGGGCCTGGGGTAGATGAGTCCCGGGCTCTGCCCAGGGAGCTCCTTCTGGGCGAGGTGAGAGCTGTGGGATTGGGCAAGCTCCAGCAGCACCCACAGTAGAGAGAGCCCTGGGATGCAGCTTGGGCTTTTTTTTTTTATTATTTGTCAGCAGTTTCATACGGAGTGTTAAGGGGTGATGAGAGGGTTCTAAAACACACAGCTTTTTTAACTGACAGTTTTGCTGTGGTTTTGTTCTAGGTTGTCCTGGGTTACAGTGCAAAATGTGCCAAAAGAAAAAAATATTCTATTACCATCTTCAGGAGCTGTTGAGACCAGGTGGGGCGGTGCTCTCTGCCTCCCCCCCCCGGACTATCTCCTGTTACTGGGCACAACAATGCCTTATCGCCTGACTCATCGATAACTCGCTCCTGGACTATCTCCTGTTAATGGCCCATCAAGGAACTGCCTCACGACTCCCCATCCCATTGTGAGATGCTCCGCCCGGGGGTGGGGGGGGCGGGGGGGAAGGAGCCAAGCAGTCCATGCCAAATAAAAACAGAGATTTTGAACACCCTAGCAGCCTTCTTCCAGTGGATTCCCAGAGGAGCTTTTCCCCCCACTGGAGTTCCAGAGGACAAGAGCTACCTACCTACCACTGGACCTTCGGAGGAAGACCAGACTCTTTTACCTGATTGCTGCTTCCACAGAACTACATCCATCGCTTCAGGAGGACTGCAGCCAGCATCTTATCGGACTGCTACTGCCACCCTAACAGGGTGTCAGGTTGTATTCCTGACTCTGTCAGTGTAAACCAGTGGGTTGTTTGTTTTTTCCCTGCCTTGTGTTTTATATATATATATATATATATATATATTAGTAAAGAACTGTTATTCCTATTCCCCGTATCTTTCCATGAACGCCCGTTAATTTCAAAATTATAATAATTTGGAGGGAAGGGGGTTGCACTTTCCATTTCAAGGGAGGCTCCTGCCTTCCTCCACAGACACCTGTCTTTCAAACCAAGACATAGGTGCACTGGATTTTCCTGGAATTCTGAACTTCCTGCAGGATGGCAACTTGTTTTTTGTGACAAGGGTTTGTGATCCCATTTCCTTTCCTAGGACTGAAGGTGAGATTATCGAGTAGCATGAGGATGTGCACCACATCTGCACCTGTCTATGCCCCCCCCATACCCCTGTCTCTGCCTTCAGGTGGGGTTTTTCCCATGCCACCCCGATCTTTGTGGCCTTGACTCCCGTGTGTGTGCCTGGCCCTACTTGTCATGTCCCTGCCTCCCATGGGCCTGCCTTGCCTGCTTTTTTTCATGGTAGGGATGGACAACGACAAGAGTATATGTAAGAAGGCAGTCTTTATTAAGTTGCAAAAACCAAGATGGCTGAGATGGTGCAGCAGAAAAAGCGTACCCTTTTATAACCTTTCTTATCTGTCCACCTGTTCATGCACTAAGGCTGCTAAAATGATTCGCTCAATAGCTTTGTCCATTCACCTCCATTCACATAATGATTGGCTGGAGCTCCTACTGTATTTCTCACTGTACCTACTGTTCTCTTGCCAAGTTTCTGCTCTGTGGTATTACTTGCTCAGTCTCTTCTTGCTCAATCTCTTATAACTTCCTCAAACTTGTTTACAACATTCTTCATCCACTTCTTCTGTCTTTTCAAGGGTATACTGGAATGCTGTCAAGGTCAACTTCATCTTCCTCAATCAGGTTATCCCTGACAGATTTTTGTACCCACTTTATGGGTGTGCATAGCTCACACCCTATCCTCCCCCTGTGCACCTGCCTTCCTCCCCCCCCCCCGCCCCCCCACCATGGGTGTGCCTTGCACCTGCCTCCCATTACCATGTTTTGTGTCCCCCTCCCCTTGTCCCTGCTCCATGCACCTGCCTTGCCCCCACCACTACAAGAACTGCTGCTCCAGATGCAAACTGTTTTAAACAAACTGTTTGCATTCCAAACTTCGCTCTGGCACTTCCTTGGGCCCAAAATGCCATCACCAGTAGATATCAGGGGGAATGAGGGGCACCCAGCAGGGACACCCTGAAGTCTCATGGTTTCCATCAGGCTTTCCCAAGGGCAGGGGTGGGTGGGAGAGTGGAAAAGCAGTATTGCTTTTTACATTTTCTTCCTACATCTCCCTCTTCAGAGCTCCTTGTCCCTGGGTGCTTGTTCTTGCCTGTGGCCCCTGTTCCTGATGGGCTCCAGGTGTGGCCAGTGGGGCTAATAACAGGGCCGGCCCTCCTGTGGGCTATAAAGGGGCTGCCTGAGGGAGCTGATAAAGGGGAACTGGCTGAGGAGGTAGCTGGAGCTACCTCCAGAATGGAATGGCTGGTCCCTGTGGTAAGGAAGGATCCCCCTGAGCTGTCCATGATGGAGCAGACCACCAGCACACATTGCTGGCAGCTTGGTGCCTGCATCGGCTGTGTGTGTGAGCCGCTGGCCAGCCTGGCGGTGGAGGGGAGTTGAGAGAAAAGTGTTGGGGTGCTGAAGATCTGAGCTGGTGCCAGGAGCTGGGGTGAGTCACACGTTCTCCTGTGTGTGTCCCGGTCCACCTCTGCTGCCCTGCCTGCCGCTCCTTCTGCTGCCTGGGAAAGGGCTGCCCAGGGATGGGGAGGGCCAGCAATGGCTTTCTGTCCTGGCCCCTTTGCTGTGGGAGCCTGATGGACAGCCTAACACCTTCCTGATTGCACTGGGGCTTCCCCTCAAGCCAGGGGGAGAGGCAGGGCTGGAAGAAAGTGGAGGCTGAGATGGGGTGCGAAGTCAGGGAAAATGTGGAAGTCAAGACGGGGGTGGAAATGGTGTCACTTTTTACATTGTCTTTGTAAGGCTCCCTCTTTTTGTCTTCCTGACCCTATGTGTTAGTTCTTGCCTCTGTTTCTTTTCCCCTATTGCTTTACAATATTTCCCTGTCCCTTGTCTTGTCCCTGCCTTGTGGTCCTGCTGGTCCCTTTGGCCTCTCTCTCCTGCTCCTCCTCGCTCTTATGTATTCCTCCATCTCTCCCTGGGTTTTTTGCTCAGTGTCCCAGTACTCCTCTCTCTATGCTACTGTCCTGCTCCCTGTCCCTCTCCTGTTTGCAGCATCCCGTTTACTGGCTGCCTGTCCCCCACCTCTTCTCTACCTTCCTCCTGCTTTTTCCCTTCTCTCCTGCTGCGTTTGCTGTGTTTGCACACCGAGCCTTGTAGCCAGCTCAGTGCCAGGATTTGTTCTGGGCAGAGGTGAGTAAACTTTTCCTGCCTCCTCTGTGCCCCTGGATGGTATTCAAGCCCCTGGGTGCAGAGCTCGTGGCTGTGGGCAGGTGCCGGGGAGGGGGCCATGTGCTGTGGGGCTTTGCCCAGGCACCTGTTCCTGATGGGCTCCAGCTGGGGCAGGTGTGGCCACTGAGGCTAATGATGGGGCTGGCCCTACTTTGGGCTATGAAGGGGGCTGCCTGGGCATGCCTGCCTGCAGGAGCTGGCTGAGGAGTCAAACCAAGGGGCTTCCACAGGCAACTGTCTCCAGCTGGTCCCTGTGGCAAGGAAGGATCCCTCCCACCCATCCACAACAGGGAATGCCACCATAACACAGCACCAGGACCTTGGCGCCTCTGTTGGCTGCACACGTGTGAGCTGCTGCATGTCCAGGAAACCTCGTGAGAGAAGTGCATTGAGTCACCCACCGCCTGCTCCTAAGGTCAGGCAGCTGGCACTGTGGAGGAGGAAGGGGCAGAGACAGAGAGAAAAGCCTCGGGGCGGTGAAGGTCTGCCGTTGTCACCAGGAGCCACGTGTCCCCTCGTGTGTGTCCAGGGCCATCCCTGCCCCGGTTCTCTGGATCTCTGCCTGCCTCCTTGCCTGTCCCTGCCTCTGTCTGCCTTTCAGGCTGTCTAGTTCCCCAAAGCTTTTTGCTCTTTTGCTAGCATTGCCCTGTAAAGTGTCACCTTCTACCTTTCCTTTCTATGTCGTTTCCTTTCTGGCACCCCACGAGCTCTGATTTCATTCTTCCTCATTGCTTGTGAAACTGGCATTTCTAGGTCCCCTCTCTCCGTGTCTCAGTTTACCCAGTTGCCTATGATTTTGGGAAGGGTGGTGGTTGGGGCCTGGGGTAGATGAGCCCTGAACTCTCCCAGGAAGCTCCTTCTTACATGCGAGGCAAGAACTCTGGGACTAGGCAGGGTCCAGCAGCACCCACAGTAGAAAGTGCCCTGGGATGAAGCTTGGGCTTTTTTTTTTTCTTGTTTTTATGTCAGCAGTTTCCTAGGGGGTGTTCAGGGGTGACAGGAGGGTTTTAAAACACACAGCCTTTTTTTTAACTGCTAGTTTTGGTGCTGTTTTGTTCTAGGTGCACTGGATTTTCCCGGAATTCTGAACTTCCTGCAGGATGGCAACTTGTTTTTTGCGAGGAGTGTTGATGACCGCATTTCCCTTCCTAGGACTTGAAGGTGAGACTATCGAGCAGCCGTGAGGATGCGCACCACGTCTGCACCTGTCTATGCCCCCCCATACCCCTGTCTCTGCCTTCAGGTGGGGTTTTTCCCATGCCATCCCCAACTCGGTGGCCTTGCTAAGGGTGGGTGTGCCTGGCCCCAAATCCACCCGGCGCCTCCCCCCCGCCGTGAGCGTGCCTTGCTGCTGTTCTTCGGCACTGGCCACTGTAGGCGTGCCCTGCTTGCCCCCCCCCCCCCCGACCCCCCCCCGGTGTGCCTTTTCTGCCCCGGCACCGCCCCCCCCGTGGGCGTGCCCTGCTTCCCCGCGCCCCGCCCCGGCACTGATCCCCCCCCCCGGTGGGTGTGCCTTGCTTTTCCGCGCCCCGCCCCGGCACCGCCCCCCCGTGGGCGTGCCCTGCTTCCCCGTGCCCCGCCCCGGCACCGCTCCCCCCGTGGGAGTGCCTTGCTGCTTTGCACCTCGCCCCAGCACCGCCCCCCCCATGGCCTCGCCGACAGTGGCCGTGCCCTGCCCGGCCCCCACCCCCTCCCCTTCCCGGGTTTGCCTTTGTTATTCTGCACCCCACCCCAGCACCGCCCCCCCCCGGGCGTGACTTTTTTGCCCCATGCCCCACCCTCCCGTTGGCGTGCCTTGCTGCCCACCCCCCCCACCCCCCCCCCCCACCCGGCACCGCCCCCCCTTGTGTCCCATCCCCACCACTTGCCCGGGGGCGGGGCCTGGGGTATATGAGCCTCGGCCTCTGCTCAGGGAGCTCATTCTGCTCTGGGGCTGCTGGCGCTGGCAGCTCCAGACCCAGCTGCCTCTGCGGGCACGGGGCTTCGGGCGCGGACAGGAGCGCAGGCGGCTGCGGCAGGGAAGAGCTGCGGCCGGGGACACCAGGCCACCCCTGTACTCCTCAGGGCCCCATCGGCTCCAGCCCCTCAGCGAGGACCAGATGTGCTCCTGGGCCTGGCCAGGCCCTGCCGGGACGCGTTCCACCCCGTCGGGCCCCCTGCCACCAGCTATGCCGAGCGCTGCTGCCTCTGCCCAGCCCCGGGGGCGCCGGGGCCAGAGGCTGTCGTCCCCAAGTGGGGTCACAGCATCTTTTGGGGGGGGTCGATGGCACCGACGCCGAGCCATCCTGCAGCCGTCTTTTTGGCTTTGCACCGCAGGCATCTCCGTAAGCTGTCCGAGTTCCTCCCTCCCCTTCGTGTGCCCCTCAGTCCCCTCCATTTCCCATCCAGGCACCAGAATCAATCTGCGTGACAAGTGGCCTTCTCAGAACCACGGGCCTTCAAAGGGCCTTCTCTCACCTGCCTAGTCCTCTCAGAAGGACACGGGCGTTGCTCTGTGTGGACTCATTTGTCTTTCCTGGCACCTCTCCTGAGCTGCTTTGTCACTTGTTTTGGTTCGAGTCGCTTCAGTGTTACTTAAGGTGCTTGGTACAGTTCCTGATGCTTTGGGGCTCTTTTCCCCGACGGTTTTTCCTTGGTTTTGGTTTTTGGTTTGGGTTCGGTTTGGTTTCAACCCTTTCCTGGGGTTTTCTGTCCTTTGGGACTTATTTCTGTTGAGGGAGGCAGATGGAGAAAAGTAGGAGTCTCAGTGTCTTACAACTGCTGGTGATCTACAATAGTCCCTTTGCAACCAGAGAGCTCTGAGAGGAGGATTCTTGCAGGCTGTCATTCGGCTTTGTCATTCGGTCCCGTCCAGAATGTAGCGCTGGTACAAGTTCTGCAACAGACAGGAACGGGTCTAGCCTTGTTACGCGGGCTTTCTTTTTCCTTGCAGGTCGGACTTGAGACTTGAAACGGCATTTTCCTTCGCTAAAAAAACACGCCCCGGACTCGCCGCAGACTCGGCAGCGTCGCGGATTTCGCCGGACCGCGCCGCTGGCAGAGCCGGCGGCCGACGGGGTCGCGGGCGCTCGGCACCGCGTCGGCCGGAGGCTCCCGTTGGCGCAGCAGCGACGGTCGGGGGCGGCGCAGCTGGACAGCCGGAGGTTTGGTGTCGCGGCGTATCTGCTGTGCGCGGGTTCGCTTCCCCGGGATTTTGGGCTGCTCTGGAAAAACGGGTGGCGGAGCCGGAGAGAAGAGCGGGCGGTGGCTACAGGCCGAGTCGCCGCTCGGGGAGGTTGCGCTCCGCGGAGCTTCAAACTTTGGAGACGGAGTGCAAAACCGTCGAGCGTCCCAAGTGGACCGCGGCAGGCGTCCTCGCTCCGGTCGTTTTTCCTGGGGAATTCCAAAGTGGTCAGTTTCTATTAGTTTAATTTTTACCGCTCGTTTACGTCAAAACGTTTAAAATAAAAATGTCCGTCACAGTAACCAGAATAGTCTTTGGGAGCAAATACTGCCCGTCGTCCGCTCTAGCTATTGCTTCCCACTTTGCAGACAGTACTTACTCCCCATTGATGTAATCAAAGGGCAAGCAGCAGAATATCAACAACAGAGCACTAACTGGAAGGAATACCTGTAGCGAAACAACTCTAACAGGAAAAGAAAAAAATCACGCGTCCTAGTTAATCCACTTCGTGGTAAAGTCACAAAATATCAGAGCGCGCCTAAAGAGAAGAAATATTACCTAGGGTTGAGTAATGACTAAATTTAGTGGCAGATGTTACTTAATGAACCAGGCAGTAATTATTCCCGGTCCCTATTGCAATTCAAAAAATGAATAGTTGAGAGACCCTCTTGAAGTGATAAAGACAGAAAACTAATTGGGAGTCGTGAACAGCTCCATTTAAACATAACCACTGCTAAACCAATTGAACTGGAAACTAATTGGGAGGCTCTAACGCTTAAACGAGCACACCGCTGTAAGCAAGCTGGGAGGCAACAGTGACTCCTGCTTAGAACCAAAAGAGTAATCGAAGCTTTAGATTTTTAGATAAAGAGAAATAAAAAAAGGAATCGTTCAATAACGGCTACGTTTAAACGTAGGTACTAAAAGAATTCCCGGGCGGTGGTGAACTAACATAACGCTAAAAGATTTAGATTTAAAATAAAAGGAAAATTAGAAAACCAACAGGGAGTCACGACTGCCGAAACTTAAACATAGCCGTTGGGGGGGGGGAGGAGGGGACGGGTACCAATTCCTTCCAAGTAGAGCTAAAAGAAAAAACCGACGCCCATTAAATCCGACGAACAAAAACCTTAGATTTCATTTTAGAAACAGATCGAACGCTAACTGGGCATCATGAGTGCCCGTTTAACAATACTAGCCATCTTAAACTGATGCATTAAAGATACCCCCGCAGCACCATCAGATGAAAATTTTCTCCTTGGGAAGCAGAAATAGAATACCAATTGGGAGCAGTTTAGGGTAACGGTCGTCGTGAACGGACCCCTCATTAGAGTCCTAATTCACAATCCGAAACCGTGATTTCCAACGGTAATGAACCTTTTCCTCTTGTGTCAGTCGGGTGCCTGCGCTTTGCTCCTGCTCCCTTCAGCAGCGGTACACGGAGCGCTCGCTGGCTGTGAGCCGTTCGTTCACCCGCTTTCTGTACCAGTCAACTCTTCAATCGGGCCATTTAAATAACAGACTATTCTCTCAAATTCCAGCTCAAACGCGTGGCACGAATTAACGGCGCCCGAGGACCATGCCATTTACTAGCGCCGCCCCGGAGCTGAGCCTGCTTATTGTGAGGCGCTTCTCGCAAGAGCCCCTCACGCACGCACGCACGCACGCACGCACGCACGCACGCAGGTCCCGTCACCGGTGCTCCGCGCCGGCCTAACCGCGGACCGGCAGGGCCGGCGGAGAAACTGCCCGGAAGCCGCGGAGAGCGAGACGGATTCGAGAGCGAGACGGATTCAACAGCGATTCCTGCCGAAACACGCAAGGAACGCAGCTCTGCACGGCGGGGCGGCGGCCTGTCCCCTCCTGCCCGCGCGGCCCCATCCCCGCCGCGGGCAGCCTCAGCCTTCACAAGACGGCGGCGCCATACACTCGCCCCCCTCCAAGCACCGGCCGCAGCTCCGGAGAGAAACGACGCGGATGCGGCCCCGAGACGGCGGCACCGCCGGCACTCGTTTCGCGGGGGACTCACCGGCTCCTCCGGGGCTCCGGCAGGCTCCCGCCGCTTCCCCGCGGTCCTCCATGATGCCGGAAGTGCCCCTCAGTCCTCCGAACTTGCGCTCTATGGGCCCGCAGTCCTCCAGGATGCCCAAGTGCCGGTTCGGTGCGGGGGGGCCTGGAGTAGATGAGCCCCGGACTCTGCCCAGGGAGCTCCTTCTGGGCGAGGCGAGAGCTGTGGGACTGGGCAGGGTCCAGCGGCACCCACAGGAGAGAGCGCCCTGGGATGCAGCTTGGGTTTTGGGGTTTTTTTGGTTTGTTTTTTTTTTTGTTGTTTTTTTTTTTTTAACGTCGGCAGTTTCCTACGGGGTGTTCAGGGGTGACAGGAGGGTTTTAAAACACACAGCCTTTTTTTTTAACTGATAGTTTTGGTGCTGTTTTGTTCTAGGTGCACTGGATTTTCCCGGAATTCTGAACTTCCTGCAGGATGGCAACTTGTTTTTTGTGAGGCGTGTTGGTGACCGCATTTCCCTTCCTAGGACTTGAAGGTGAGACTATCGAGCAGCCGTGAGGATGCGCCCCACGTCTGCACCTGTCTATGCCCCCCCATACCCCTGTCTCTGCCTTCAGGTGGGGTTTTTCCCATGCCACCCCCAACTCGGTGGCCTTGCTAAGGGTGGGTGTGCCTGGCCCCAAATCCACCCGGCGCCTCCCCCCCCCGCCGCGAGCGTGCCTTGCTGCCGTTCTTCGGCACTGGCCACTGTAGGCGTGCCCTGCTTGCCCCCCCCCGACCCCCCCCCCCGGGTGTGCCTTTTCTGCCCCGGCACCGCCCCCCCCCGTGGGCGTGCCCTGCTTCCCCGCGCCCCGCCCCGCCCCGCCCCCCCCCCCGTGGGAGTGCCTTGCTGCTTTGCACCTCGCCCCAGCACCGCCCCCCCCATGGCCTCGCCGACAGTGGCCGTGCCCTGCCCGGCCCCCACCCCCTCCCCTTCCCGGGTTTGCCTTTGTTATTCTGCACCCCACCCCAGCACCGCCCCCCCCGGGCGTGACTTTTTTGCCCCATGCCCCACCCTCCCGTTGGCGTGCCTTGCTGCCCACCCCCCCCACCCCACCCCCCCACCCCCCGGCACCGCCCCCCCTTGTGTCCCATCCCCACCACTTGCCCGGGGGCGGGGCCTGGGGTATATGAGCCTCGGCCTCTGCTCAGGGAGCTCATTCTGCTCTGGGGCTGCTGGCGCTGGCAGCTCCAGACCCAGCTGCCTCTGCGGGCACGGGGCTTCGGGCGCGGACAGGAGCGCAGGCGGCTGCGGCAGGGAAGAGCTGCGGCCGGGGACACCAGGCCACCCCTGTACTCCTCAGGGCCCCATCGGCTCCAGCCCCTCAGCGAGGACCAGATGTGCTCCTGGGCCTGGCCAGGCCCTGCCGGGACGCGTTCCACCCCGTCGGGCCCCCTGCCACCAGCTATGCCGAGCGCTGCTGCCTCTGCCCAGCCCCGGGGGCGCCGGGGCCAGAGGCTGTCGTCCCCAAGTGGGGTCACAGCATCTTTTGGGGGGGGTCGATGGCACCGACGCCGAGCCATCCTGCAGCCGTCTTTTTGGCTTTGCACCGCAGGCATCTCCGTAAGCTGTCCGAGTTCCTCCCTCCCCTTCGTGTGCCCCTCAGTCCCCTCCATTTCCCATCCAGGCACCAGAATCAATCTGCGTGACAAGTGGCCTTCTCAGAACCACGGGCCTTCAAAGGGCCTTCTCTCACCTGCCTAGTCCTCTCAGAAGGACACGGGCGTTGCTCTGTGTGGACTCATTTGTCTTTCCTGGCACCTCTCCTGAGCTGCTTTGTCACTTGTTTTGGTTCGAGTCGCTTCAGTGTTACTTAAGGTGCTTGGTACAGTTCCTGATGCTTTGGGGCTCTTTTCCCCGACGGTTTTTCCTTGGTTTTGGTTTTTGGTTTGGGTTCGGTTTGGTTTCAACCCTTTCCTGGGGTTTTCTGTCCTTTGGGACTTATTTCTGTTGAGGGAGGCAGATGGAGAAAAGTAGGAGTCTCAGTGTCTTACAACTGCTGGTGATCTACAATAGTCCCTTTGCAACCAGAGAGCTCTGAGAGGAGGATTCTTGCAGGCTGTCATTCGGCTTTGTCATTCGGTCCCGTCCAGAATGTAGCGCTGGTACAAGTTCTGCAACAGACAGGAACGGGTCTAGCCTTGTTACGCGGGCTTTCTTTTTCCTTGCAGGTCGGACTTGAGACTTGAAACGGCATTTTCCTTCGCTAAAAAAACACGCCCCGGACTCGCCGCAGACTCGGCAGCGTCGCGGATTTCGCCGGACCGCGCCGCTGGCAGAGCCGGCGGCCGACGGGGTCGCGGGCGCTCGGCACCGCGTCGGCCGGAGGCTCCCGTTGGCGCAGCAGCGACGGTCGGGGGCGGCGCAGCTGGACAGCCGGAGGTTTGGTGTCGCGGCGTATCTGCTGTGCGCGGGTTCGCTTCCCCGGGATTTTGGGCTGCTCTGGAAAAACGGGTGGCGGAGCCGGAGAGAAGAGCGGGCGGTGGCTACAGGCCGAGTCGCCGCTCGGGGAGGTTGCGCTCCGCGGAGCTTCAAACTTTGGAGACGGAGTGCAAAACCGTCGAGCGTCCCAAGTGGACCGCGGCAGGCGTCCTCGCTCCGGTCGTTCTTCCTGGGGAATTCCAAAGTGGTCAGTTTCTATTAGTTTAATTTTTACCGCTCGTTTACGTCAAAACGTTTAAAATAAAAATGTCCGTCACAGTAACCAGAATAGTCTTTGGGAGCAAATACTGCCCGTCGTCCGCTCTAGCTATTGCTTCCCACTTTGCAGACAGTACTTACTCCCCATTGATGTAATCAAAGGGCAAGCAGCAGAATATCAACAACAGAGCACTAACTGGAAGGAATACCTGTAGCGAAACAACTCTAACAGGAAAAGAAAAAAATCACGCGTCCTAGTTAATCCACTTCGTGGTAAAGTCACAAAATATCAGAGCGCGCCTAAAGAGAAGAAATATTACCTAGGGTTGAGTAATGACTAAATTTAGTGGCAGATGTTACTTAATGAACCAGGCAGTAATTATTCCCGGTCCCTATTGCAATTCAAAAAATGAATAGTTGAGAGACCCTCTTGAAGTGATAAAGACAGAAAACTAATTGGGAGTCGTGAACAGCTCCATTTAAACATAACCACTGCTAAACCAATTGAACTGGAAACTAATTGGGAGGCTCTAACGCTTAAACGAGCACACCGCTGTAAGCAAGCTGGGAGGCAACAGTGACTCCTGCTTAGAACCAAAAGAGTAATCGAAGCTTTAGATTTTTAGATAAAGAGAAATAAAAAAAGGAATCGTTCAATAACGGCTACGTTTAAACGTAGGTACTAAAAGAATTCCCGGGCGGTGGTGAACTAACATAACGCTAAAAGATTTAGATTTAAAATAAAAGGAAAATTAGAAAACCAACAGGGAGTCACGACTGCCGAAACTTAAACATAGCCGTTGGGGGGGGGGAGGAGGGGACGGGTACCAATTCCTTCCAAGTAGAGCTAAAAGAAAAAACCGACGCCCATTAAATCCGACGAACAAAAACCTTAGATTTCATTTTAGAAACAGATCGAACGCTAACTGGGCATCATGAGTGCCCGTTTAACAATACTAGCCATCTTAAACTGATGCATTAAAGATACCCCCGCAGCACCATCAGATGAAAATTTTCTCCTTGGGAAGCAGAAATAGAATACCAATTGGGAGCAGTTTAGGGTAACGGTCGTCGTGAACGGACCCCTCATTAGAGTCCTAATTCACAATCCGAAACCGTGATTTCCAACGGTAATGAACCTTTTCCTCTTGTGTCAGTCGGGTGCCTGCGCTTTGCTCCTGCTCCCTTCAGCAGCGGTACACGGAGCGCTCGCTGGCTGTGAGCCGTTCGTTCACCCGCTTTCTGTACCAGTCAACTCTTCAATCGGGCCATTTAAATAACAGACTATTCTCTCAAATTCCAGCTCAAACGCGTGGCACGAATTAACGGCGCCCGAGGACCATGCCATTTACTAGCGCCGCCCCGGAGCTGAGCCTGCTTATTGTGAGGCGCTTCTCGCAAGAGCCCCTCACGCACGCACGCACGCACGCACGCAGGTCCCGTCACCGGTGCTCCGCGCCGGCCTAACCGCGGACCGGCAGGGCCGGCGGAGAAACTGCCCGGAAGCCGTGGAGAGCGAGACGGATTCGAGAGCGAGACGGATTCAACAGCGATTCCTGCCGAAACACGCAAGGAACGCAGCTCTGCACGGCGGGGCGGCGGCCTGTCCCCTCCTGCCCGCGCGGCCCCATCCCCGCCGCGGGCAGCCTCAGCCTTCACAAGACGGCGGCGCCATACACCCCCCCCCCCCCCCGCCCCCCTCCAAGCACCGGCCGCAGCTCCGGAGAGAAACGACGCGGATGCGGCCCCGAGACGGCGGCGCCGCCGGCACTCGTTTCGCGGGGGACTCACCGGCTCCTCCGGGGCTCCGGCAGGCTCCCGCCGCTTCCCCGCGGTCCTCCATGATGCCGGAAGTGCCCCTCAGTCCTCCGAACTTGCGCTCTATGGGCCCGCAGTCCTCCAGGATGCCCAAGTGCCGGTTCGGTGCGGGGGGGCCTGGAGTAGATGAGCCCCGGGCTCTGCCCAGGGAGCTCCTTCTGGGCGAGGCGAGAGCTGTGGGACTGGGCAGGGTCCAGCGGCACCCACAGGAGAGAGCGCCCTGGGATGCAGCTTGGGTTTTGGGGTTTTTTTGGGTTGTTTTTTTTTTTTTCTTTTTTTACGTCGGCAGTTTCCTACGGGGTGTTCAGGGGTGACAGGAGGGTTTTAAAACACACAGCCTTTTTTTTTAACTGATAGTTTTGGTGCTGTTTTGTTCTAGGTGCACTGGATTTTCCCGGAATTCTGAACTTCCTGCAGGATGGCAACTTGTTTTTTGTGAGGCGTGTTGGTGACCGCATTTCCCTTCCTAGGACTTGAAGGTGAGACTATCGAGCAGCCATGAGGATGCGCCCCACGTCTGCACCTGTCTATGCCCCCCCATACCCCTGTCTCTGCCTTCAGGTGGGGTTTTTCCCATGCCACCCCCAACTCGGTGGCCTTGCCAAGGGTGGGTGTGCCTGGCCCTACTTCTCGTGTCCCTGCCTCCCATGGGTGTGCTTTGCCTGCTTTGTGTACCCTCTTTATGGGTGTGCATAGCTCACGCTGTTGTCCTCGCCCTGTGCTTCTGCCTTGCACCTGCCTCCCATGGGCATGCATTGTCCCCGCCTTGTCCCCGCTCCATGCAGCTGCCTTGCCCCCACCTCTCCAAGTATTGCTGCTCCAGATGTACAGCACCAATAAACTGTTAACATTCCGAACTTTGCTCTGGCACTTCCTTGGGCCCCAAATCCCTAAGACTACCCCAAAATGCCATCACCAGTAGACGTCAGGGGAAATGGGGGGCACCCAGCAGGGGCACCCCGAAGCCTCATGGTTTCCAACAGGCTTTGCCAAGGGCAGGGGTGGGTGGGAGAGTTGAAAAGCAGCATTACTTTCTACATTTTCTTCCTACATCTCCCTCTTCTGAGCTCCTTGTCCCTGGGTGTTTGTTCTTGCCTGTGGCCCCTGTTCCTGATGGGCTCCAGGTGTGGCCCGTGGGGCTAATGGCAGGGCTGGCCCTGCTGTGGGCTATAAAGGGGCTGCCTGAGGGAGCTGGTAAAGGGGAACTGGCTGAGGAGGAGGTGGAGGTGCCTCCAGCATGGAATGGCTGGTCCCTGTGGTAAAGAAGGGTTCCTCTGAGCTGTCCGTGATGGAGCAGACCACCAGCATGTGTTGCCAAGAGCTTGGTGCCTGCATCGGCTGTGTGTGAGCCGCTGGCCAGCCTGGCAGTGGAGGGGAGTTGAGAGAAAAGTGTTGGGGCACTGAAGGTCTGAGCCAGTGCTGGGAGCTGGGGTGAGTCACATGTTCTCCCATGCACATCCTGGTCCATCTTTGCTGCCCTGCCTGTTGCTCCTTCCGCTGCCTGGGAAAAGGCTGCCCAGGGATGGGGAGGGCCAGCTATGCCTTTCTGTCCTGGCCCCTTTGCTGTGGGAGCCTGATGGACAGCCTACCACCTTCCTGATTGCACTGGGGCTTCCCCTCAAGCTAGGGGGAGGTGGCAGGGCTGGAAGAAAGTGGAGGCTGAGATGGAGTGTCAGGGAAAATGTCAAAGTCAGGAGTGGGTGGAAATGGTGTCACTTTTTACATTGTCTTCGTAAGGCTCCCTCTTTTTGTCTTCCTGACCCTATGTGTTAGTTCTTGCCTCTGTTTCTTTTCCCCTATTGCTTTACAATATTTGCCTGTCCCTCGTCTTGTCCTTGCCTTGTGGTCCTGCTGGTCCCTTTGGACTCTCTCTCCTGCTCCTCCTCTCTCTTATGTATTCCTCCACCGCTCCCTGGGTTTTTTGCTCAGTGTCCCAGTACTCCTCTCTCTATGCTACTGTCCTGCTCCCGGTCCCTCTCCTGTTTGCAGCATCCCGTTTACTGGCTGCCTGTCCCCCACCTCTTCTCTACCTTCCTCCTGCTTTTCCTTTGTCTCCTGCTGTCCTGCTGCGTTTGGGCACTGAGCCTTGTAGCCAGCTCAGTGCCAGGGTTTGCTCTGGGTAGGAGTGAGTGAACTTTTCCTGCCTTCTGTGTGCCCTGGATGGTTTTCAAGCCCCTGGGTGCAGAGCTCGTGGCTGTGAGCAGGTGCCAGGGAGGGGGCCATGTGCTGTGGGGATTTGGCCAGGCCCCTGTTCCTGATGGGCTCCAGCTGGGGCAGGTGTGGCCAGTGAGGCTAATGATGGGGCTGGCCCTGCTTTGGGCTAGGAAGGGGGCTGCCTGGGCATGCCTGCCTGCAGGAGCTGGCTAAGGAGTCAAACCAAGGGGCTTCCACAGGCAGCTGTCTCCAGCCGGTCCCTGTGGCAAGGAAGGATCCCTCCCAACCATCCCCAACAGAGCACGCCACCAGCGCATGGCACCAGGACCTTGGCGGCTCTGTTGGCTGCAAGTGGGAGCTGCTGCATGTCCAGGAAACCTCATGGGAGAAGTGCCTTGAGTCACTCACTGCCTACTCCTATGGTCAGGCAGCCGGTACTGTGGAGGAGGAAGGGGCAGAGACAGAGAGAAAAGCCTCGGGGTGGTGAAGGTCTGCCGTTGGCACCAGGAACCACGTGTCCCCTCGTGTGTGTCTGGGCCCATCCCTGCTCTGGTTCTGCAGGTCTCTGCCTGCCTCCTTGCCTGTCCCTGCTTCTGTCTGCTTCCCCAAAGCTTTTTGCTTTTCTGCTAGCATTACCCTGTAAAGTGTCACCTTCTAACTTTCCTTTCTATGTCTCTTCCTTTCTGTCACCCCACCAGCTCTGGTTTCATTCTTCCCCATTGCTTGTGACAATGGCATTTCTAGGTCTCCCTCTCTCGGTGTCTCCGTTTATTCAGTTCCCTGTGATTGTGGGAAGGGTGGTAGTCGAGGTCTGGGGTATATGAGCCCCGGTCTCTGCTCAGGGAGCTCATTCTGCTCCGAGGTTGCTGTGGTGTGGGTGTTCTTTTGGTGCTGCCAGCTCGGGAGCTGGCTGGGCTGTGTGGGCATTGGGGTTTGGTCATGGTGAGAAGCGGAAGCATCTGTGTGAGGTAATAGCTGCGGGACTAGGCAAGGTCCAGCAGCACATAGAGTAGAGAGTGCCGTTGGATGCCAGTTTGTTGGTTTTGATGTCAGTAATTTTATACTGAGTGTTCAGGGGTGGCAAGATGCTTTAAAAACACAGATTTTTTTTTTTTAACTGAATTTTTTGTTTTATTCTAGCTGCACTGGATTTTCCTCGAACTCTGGACTTTGTGCAGGATGGAAACTTTTTTTTTTGGCTGACAGCTTTTCCCTTAATATGACTGAAGGTGAGATTATTAGGTATTAGAATGTGCAACATGTATGCACCTGTATATGCCTCTCCCTATCCACTTGTCCATGCCTCCGTGAGAGGTTTTTGCCCATGTGAGGCTTTTCCCCTGCCTGGTCTTCTCACCGCTGGCCGGGCAACCTGACCAAGAGGTTCCTGTTCCACAGCCTCTTCCCAGTTTCACCTTCCA
Organism: Leptosomus discolor; assembly: GCF_034619465.1. Lineage (NCBI taxonomy): Eukaryota > Metazoa > Chordata > Aves > Leptosomiformes > Leptosomidae > Leptosomus > Leptosomus discolor. The sequence continues at coordinate 58,404 of NW_028237831.1, forward strand.
CGTCCTGTGAGGGAAATCCTGCGCAAGCAGCTGCAGTCGTTGCTCGGGCGATAGCCCATGTGGGGCTGGGTGAGTGTGGAGGGACCAGGGCGAGTGGAAGGGTCCCCCTGCCCCTCCCCATCCAAGCCTGGCCCATCTGCTGCCAGGGCAGAAAAGCTGGTGATGAAGTGCCATTAACAGAGCACAGCTTGTTCCCCAAGGGGGCCTTTGGGAGTTTGAAATGTTTTCATTCCAGGTAAAGGAAGAGACTCATCTGTGATAAAGTAAGAGCTGCCTGTTACCTTGTCTATTTCTCTTCTGTTGGTTCACCCTATTTTTATGGGTGAGATGGAGATGGCCTTTTATTTTTAGATGCCCGAATACATTGTCAGTAACCTGTGGTGTCAGGACAGTGAACTTTTGAGCACCTAGACGCCGGTAGAAACATAACCAAAGAAACAGGATGGAAAGTGATGTTTAAATTGGTTTATAATTCTTTTTTTTTTTTTTTTTTCTTTTGTTACAGCATTGATGACTGCTTGTCCTGTGGTTCAGTCCACGTTCTGTTCTGTGGAGTCCTCAGTCTAGGACTTTTACATAAAAAAAGCTTGTCCTTCCAAAAAAGGACTAGTCCTTCATAGGACTGAAGTGTAGACTTGGAGAGTCTCTTAAAGATGTGATCAGAATTAAAGCTGGATTAAACTTAACGTTGCTGCTGTTTGTCTTCACTTTTGCTACTTTCCCCACTGCTCCGTCATGACTGAACAAATAAAATAGTGTCTATCCTGGAGCATGTTAGGCCTATGAAAAATGTACTTGCCTCTGTTTATTTTCTCTTTCTGAGAGTGCATATTCTTCTGTTTCTGTGCACTTACTAAGAAATGATTCTGTGAGAATTGTATTGTAGCCCAAGAGGAAAGAAACTGTGTGTAAGAGTTCGGGTGTTCTGAAGAAACGGACTGTTTTCACAATAAAAGCTTTATGTTTTTTCAGTCTGTTAGCTTTTAAAATATCTTTTAGGGGTATGTGAAAACCTGACTGAGATACTGACATCTGTACTAAGAGCGGTCAAGGTTAGTGGGGTTTTTTTTGGTGGTTTTTAAAATTTTTTTTTCCTGGCACATCTGCCAGTCATGTTTGGTAGCCTTAGGTATTACAGCACTGGGGATTTGTTATTAGGGTGAGGAAAAGGCTGAGGTACTTAAAGCCTTCTTTGCCTCAGTCTTTAATAGTCAGAGTAGTTACCCTCAAGGTAATCAGCCCCCTGAGCAGGAGGACAGGGATGGAGACCAGGAGAATTCCATCATAATCCAGGAAGTAGTAGTTAATGACCTGCTCTGCCATTTGGACACTCACAAGTCTATGGGACTGGATGAAATACACTCAAGAGTGCTGAGGGAGGTGGTGGAAGAACTTGCCAAGTCACTGTCCATCATTTATCAGCAATCCTGATCAACAGGAGAAGTCCCGGAAGACCAGAGGCTTGCTGATGTGACGCTCATTTCCAAGAAGGGCCAGAAGGAGGATCTGGGGAACTACAGGCCTGTCAGCCTGACCTAGGTACCGGGCGAGATTATGGAGCAGTTCATCTTGGGTGTGCTCGCAAGGTAAGTGCAGGACATCCAGGGAATCAGGCCCAGCCAGCACGGGTTCATGAAAGGCAGGTCCTGTTTGACCAACCTGATCTCCTTCTATGATCAGGTAACCTGCCTAGTGGATGAGGGAAAAGTTGTGGATGTTGTATCTCTGGACTTCAGTAAAGCATTTGACACAGTTTCCCACAACATCCTATTGGCCAAGCTGGTGGCTCGTGGCTTAGACAGGTATACTCTTTGCTGGGTTAGAAACTGGCTGCATGGCCAAGCCTGGAGAGATTTAGTAAACGGAGTTAAATCCAGTTGGCGACCAGTCACAAGCAGAGTTCCCCAGGGCTCAGTATTGGGGCCGGTCCGGTTTAATACCTTTATCAACGACCTGGATGAGGGGATCGAGTGCACCCTCAGCAAGTTTGCAGATGACACGAATTTAAGTAGGGCTGTTGATCTGCTTGAGGGTAGAGAGGCTCTGCAGAGGGATCTGGACAGGCTGGATCGATGGGCTGAGATCAGTTGCATGAAGTTTAACAAGGCCAAGTGCCGGGTCCTGCGCTTCGATCACAACAGCCCCATGCAGCGCTACAGGCTTTGGAAAGTGTGGCTGGAAAGCTACCCTGCAGAGAAGGACTCGGGGGTGCTAGTTGACAGTCGGCTGAACATGAGCTGTCAGTGTGCCCGGGTGGCCGAGAAGGCCAACAACATCCTGGCCTGTATCAGCAATGGTGTGGCCAGCAGGAGCAGGGGAGTGATCGTGCCCCTGTACTCAGCACTGGTGAGACCCCACCTTGAGTGCTGTGTGCAATTTTGAGCACCACAGTGTAGGAAAGACGTTGAGGTCCTGGAACAGGTCCAGAGAAGGGGAATGAAGCAGAGGGGTCATGAAAACATGTGTTATGAGGGGCTCCTGAGGGAACTGGGATTGATTAGCCTAGAGAAGAGGGGGCTGAGAGGAGACCCTCTTGTTCTCTACAGCTACCTCAAAGGAAGTTGTAGTGAGGCTGGTGGGTCTCTTCTCCCAAGTAACTAATGACAGGACAAGAGGTAATGGCCTCAAGCTGCACCAGGGGAGATTCAGATTGGATATTAGGAAGAATTTCTTTACCGAAAGAGTGGTTAGACATGGGAACAGGCTGCCCAGGGAGGTGGTGGAGTCACCATCCCTGGAGGTGTTCAAAGACTTATAGGTGTGGTGCTGAGGGACATGGTTCAGTGGTGGGCTTGGCAGTGTTAGGATAACGGTTGGACGTGATGACCTTAAAGGTCTTTTCCAACCACAATGATTCCACGATTCTATTTTTTTTTCCAAAAAAAGTGAAACCATATGGGGGATCTCTCATCTCACTGACTTTTTATAAGTTTGATTTATGACAGGAAAAAAAAAGTTAAAATTGTGTAACTTACAAATGGACTTGTGTTGTTTAAACTGTAACTGCCAAATAGCCGCAGTGTGTGGTTTATGAGGGGTATTTAAGCAGTTCAGTATTTGTTCTAAATATTTAAAAAGAGAGGCCACTGAATGTTAGGGGTGTTTTTCCCCATGTTTGGACGGAGTGCTCCAAAGTACTTTATTTCTGTCTGGCTTTCGATGGTGTGTTTCGGTGGCATCTCTTCTGGGCGGTGCAGCTGGTTAGATGTCCCTCTTAATTTATCTGTCAGAGATCAGTCAAAGAGATGGGTAACTTATCATGTGTTTGTGCCAAGGAAGAAGAATGACCTTTGGTGATTGGAAGATATAGGTATACCGCCAAATGTAAATAACAGGAACTTGGAAATATACACAAGTAAACCATGAGATCGGGGTAACGAAAAATATGTTCCAAGATCATCAACATGTAGTAATGAATTCTAGGAAAGTACTGAATATGTAATGAATATGGATGGATTAAACTCTACTTAAACTGCTTTGTGAAACCACCCCGGTGGAGCAATCCACAGTGCTGCAATAAAGAATGCCTGCTTAATAACACTCTTGTTACTGAGTTTTCATCTCGGAATCCTTACCTGGCCGGACCTAGCCTCCCGCCTCTGTGAGAAGCGTTAGAAAGCAAGGGGGTTTGGAAGCTCCAAATTTTGTTTCAGTCCTCTGGTAGCTCTCCTTCTTTTTTCCTTGTCTCTCTATGCCCCTTTGTCTTGCTTACTGTCACTGTGTTTTTCATTCTGTATCTCACTGTCCCGTTCCTCCTTGCTGTTCATCTCTTTCTTTCTCTGACCCTTTGTGCTTCTCCCCGTTCCTGTTATTTTTACTTCACCTCTGTCCCTGTCATGCTCTGTTGCTCTCATCTCCCTATCTCGATATCCAGCTCCCTGTGCCCCTGACTCTTTCAGAGTTTCCTGCTTTCTGGCTCCCCGTCAGTCACCTGTTTTCTATGTTGCTCTGTCCTTCATCCTGTCTTTCCTTGTCCCTCTGGCCTGCCACCTGTCACTGTCTTTTTTGGGCCAAGTGGTGGCGGGCCAAGTGGATATTAGGAAGAATTGCTATGAGGGTGGTGAGACACTGGAGCAGGCTGTCCAGAGAAGCTGTGGCTGCCCTCTCCCATGGAATTGTTCAAGCCCGGATTGGATGGGGCTCGGAGCAACCTGGTCTAGTGGAAGGTGTCCCTGCCCGTGGCAGGGGGGGTTGAAACTAGATGGTCTTTAAGGTCCTTTCCAACACAAACCATTCGATGATTCTAGTCTTAATACTGCTTTTAAGTGTTCAAATGGCTTTTAAAGGATGTGTTGTATTTTGAGTGGACCTGTTTACCTAGAATCCTCCTCTAGCTTGACTACTATCCTATCCCTTATTCTGAATTAATTCCTCTGCTTTCTTCTGTACTATTTTTTTAATATGCTGCAATATATTTGGGATTTTTGTTTTCTAGGTGTGTGTCTGTAAGCATCTTGTGGTGCGTAATCGATCACCCCCCAAGCCTGGGTTTGACCATTGCAGAGCAGAGCCTGAGCAAGAAAAGTGGCACTATCCTCTGGCGCGCTCCCTGCCCCACCATGGGGCAGCCACCAGCCTGTGGGATAGGGGCTGGGAGGGGCCTGCAGCCATCTGGGGGGGCTACCCTCCTTTATTTTTCTAGCAGAGCTCCCCTTTTATGGGGTGGAGGTTCGTACGTATGTAAATAGTGTTCTCAGAGTTAATGAGCTGCTGGTTGGGGCAGTTTCCCTCATTTTGTGACTCTCTTTTTCTGAGTGAATAAAAAGGGGCTTGTGTGTGTGATGTCACTTGGGCTTCTAAGTATCACAGGGAGTGATGATGCAGCAGAGTAGCGGGTGAGTAGGGGATGAGGGGGGTTGTGGAGTTCCCCCAAAAAAGGTGTGTGGGGGAATCATAGCCAAAACCCACCTGAAAATTCATGAGGGGGGATTAAAAAAATATTAAAACATGTAAATATGGGTGTGAGGTGTTCAAATAGTGAAAAATGTCTCTCATATATAGAGAGACAATAATACTCATTTATATGTATAAAATGAAATGGAAATGAAAGCCATGTATCTACTACATGTACTAGTGCAGTTCACTGTCCTAAATCTCCCTCTTTATTTCTTCCTGACCCTATGTGTTAGTTCTTGCTTCTGCTTCTTTTCCCTTATCACTTTATATTTTTCCTTTGTCCCTCGTCTTGTCTCTACCTTGTTGTCCTGCTGGTCCCTTTGGCCTCTCTCTCCTGCTCCCCCTCTCTCATATATTCCTCCATCTCTCCCTGTTTGGTTTTTTTTTTTTTTTTGCTAAATCTCTCAGCTCTCCTCTCTCTCTACTGTTGCCCCGCTTCCCGTCCCTCTCCCATCGACAGCGTCTGGTTTCCCTGTTGCCTGTCCCCCACCTCTTCTCTATCTTCCTCCTGCTTCTCCTCTTCTCTTGTCTCCCACTGTCCTGCTGCGTTTGGGCACCGAGCCTTATAGCTGACTCGGTGCCAGGATTTGTTCTGAGCAGGAATGAGTAAACTTTTCTTGTGCCCCTGGATGGCTTTCAAGCCCCTGGGTACAGAGCCTGTGGCTGTGGGCAGGTGCCAGGGAGGGGCCAGTGTGCTTTTGCCAGGCCCTTGTTCCTGATGGACTCTAGCTGGAGCTGGGGCAGGTGTGGACAGTGAGGTTGACGGTAGGGCTGGCCCTGCTGTGGGCTAGGAAGGGGACTGCCTGGGCATGCCCAGCTGCAGGAACTGGCTGAGGAGTCAAACAAAGGGGCTTCCACAAGGAGCTGTCCCCAGCAAGGAGCAGCCAGTCCCCGTGTGTGGTGGGTTAACCCTGGCCAAAATGCCAGGTGCCCACCAAAGCCACTCTATCACTCCCCCTCCTTAACTGGACAGGAGAGAGGAGAGGGAAAAAAAAGAAAAATAACAGGCTCGTGGGGTTGAGATAAGGACAGGGAGATCACTCAGCATTTACAGTCACGGGCAAAACAGACTCAACTGAAAGGAAATGTAATTTATTACCAATTAACTCAGAGAGGAGTAATGAGAAATAAAACCAAATCTTAAAACACCTTCCCCCCACCCCTCCCTCCTTTCCCAGGCATAACTTTGATCCCGATTTTCCTCCCTCCTCCCCTCCAGTGGCACAGGGGATGGGGGTTAGGGTCAGTTTATCACACTGTTGTTTTCTGCTGCTTCTTCCTCCTCAGGGGGAGGATTTCTCACACTTTTCCCCTGCTCTAATGTGGGGTCCCCCTCATGGGAGAAGGTCCTCTGTGACTTCTCCAGCCTGAGTCTTCCCACGGGTTCAGTCCTTGATGAACTGCCTCAACGGGGGTCTCCTTCATGGTGTGCAGTCCTTCAGGAACCGACTGCTCCAGCATGAGCCCCCCTCACGGGGTCTCTAGCAGCAAACCTGCTCCAGCGTGGACTTCTCTCTCTCCACAGACCACAGGTCCTGCCAGGAGCCTGTTCCAGTGCAGGCTTCCCACGGGGTCACAGCTTCCTTTAGGTAGCCACCTACTCTGATGTGGGGGCCCTCCATGGGGTGTAGGCAGTCATCTGCTCCTCCGCCCATGGGCTGCAGGGGGACAACCTGCTTCACCATGGTCTTCACCACACATTGCAGGGGAATCGCTGCTGTGGCACCTGGAGCATCTCCTCCCCCCCTTCTTCACTGACCTTGGTGTCTGCAGGATGTTTCTCTCAGATATTCTCGCTCCTCTCACTCGCTGCAATTACTGCTGCACAACAACTTTTTCACTCTCTTAAATATGTTATCACAGAGGCGAAAAACACTCTTGCTGATTGGCTCAGCCTTGGCCAGCGGCAGGTCCGTCTTAAAGCCAGCTGGCATTGGCTATATCCGACATAAGGGAAACTTCTAGCAACTTCATACAGAAGCCACCCCTGTAACCCCCCTGCTACCAAAACCTTGCCACACAGACCCGTTACACTGTGGCAAGGAAGGAGCCATCCCCAACAGAGCACCCGACCAGCACACGACACCAGGACGTTGCTGCCTCCGTCGGCCACACACTTGAGCTGCTGCGTGTCCAGGAAACATCATGGGAGAGGTGCATTGAATCACCCACTGCCTACTCCTAAGGTCAGGCAGCCGGTACTGTGGAGGAGGAAGGGGCAGAGACAGAGAGATAAGCTTTGGGGTGCTGGAGGTCTGCCGTTGGCACCAGGAGCCACGTGTCGCCTCACATGGATCCCGGCCCATCCCTCCCACGGTTTTCCAGATCTCTGCTTGCCTCCTTGCCTGTCCCTGCCTCTGTCTGCCTTTCAGGCTTTCTGGTTCCCCAAAGCTTTTCTGTCTTCTGCTAGCATTGCTCTGTAAACTGTCACCTTGTACCTTTCCTTTCTGTCTCCCCACCAGCTTACTTCATTCTTCCTCATTGCTTGTGAAAATGGCATTTCCAAGTCTCCCTCTAAATTTTCTCTTTGTGTCTCCATTTATCCGGGTCCGTGTTCGTGTGGCTTATGTCTTCCTGCACATCTTCACCTTCATCACCTTTATTTAATATCTTCACTTATTTCGTTTGCTGACCCTATTTCTCTCCCCTGCCATGCTCTGTTCTTAATCCTTCCTTCAAAATTTCCTTTTTATCTGCCTATTTTAATTTGCTATTGCTTCCATTTTGTTTGTTTTATAGATAAAGGAAAGCACATAATTTTTGATAATAATCTTGCTGTTGTATTTAATGAGCTACTTTCCTACACAGCTTCATAGGGCATCTATCTTTTTTCCTACCTACACCCCAGAAAAATAATTTTTTTTTCTTTAGAATTCCCTATCCAGTCACATTGCTGATGCAATTAATGTAGCTGCAGTAAAAGAGCAGGAATATTTGTTTCTGGTACAGGTGGCTTTCTCCATTTGACAATTTGCACCCCACAAACTGAAGACAGCTGAGAAAACTCCCTGCTGCTCCTCCAGTCACCTTTATGTGTTGTGGGGGTTGGCCCTGCCCCTTTCCCAGGTGATTGCGGGAAGGGTGGTGGGCAGGTCCTGGAGTATATGAGCCCCGGGGCTCTACTCAGCGAGGTCATTCTGCTCTGGGCCTTCTCTGAGGTCAGTGCTCTGCTGGGCCTTCAAGTAGTGGCAGGTTTTGACCTCTCTAAAATATTTGGGCAGATATGTTTTGATGTTTAAAGAAGCAGAGAACTCTGTCTGAGGTAAGAGCTTCAGGATTGGTCAAGGTTCAGCTGTATTTATCTCAGAAAGTATGCTTGTATACAGGTTTGGTTTTTTTTTTTAGGTCAATAATTTTGTTTTGAGTCTTCTGGGCTGGGATGAGGGCTTAATAGTGTGCTTTTTTTATTTAATCTAGGTGTATCATGCTTTTTTGGAACTCCTGACTTTATTGAAGATGGAACTATCGAGCTATACGACTACTTGTTGTACACTGTGTTAATCGTTGTTACCTTCTCTCTATAATAGGACTGTTGGCGAGGTTAGCTAACAGGGGTTAGGGTGAACATCTTGTATGCATCTGTGAGATGACAAATTATGTGATTTCTTAGAAGCGCAATGGTAGTTTTCCGTCTTCTGGCATTTTAGGTGTCACAAGCGATGATGGCTACAGCATCCGAGGCTGACATTGGAGCAGACGAGAGGAAGGCCACGTTCCTTTTGAGCAGAAGAATGTTGTGGACGAAGTCTGTGTTGATACTTACTGCTGGTACCATTTCTGTGCAGATGAAGAGGAACCTGGTAACTGAGGAACATCCTGGCTGGCTGATGTAGTATTTTGTTGAGGATGGATTCAGAGCCTCGGCCCTCCGAAAGCTAAGTGGAGGGACTGGTGTTTGGGAGGGGGTTCTGGGAGGAGGGAACAAGGTTGGGAGCTGTAAGGAGGGGTTTCAAAATTGGCGTGGGGAGAGGGCTGTCCAGGAACCATCCCCTTTGGGCAGGTAAAGGGAGCGGGTTGCTCTTGGCACAATACTAGCTTGTGCCAGGCAGGACTCTTCCAGCCTGTAGCTGCGTAGCTTGTGTAGCGTGTCTTCTGTGTATCGGACCTTTCTCGGGTCTCGATGTCCTCGTTGCTCTTTGCGCTCGAGGAGCACTTCACGTGCCTCAGGCACCATTCCTAGGGTCTCGAATGCCCATACTCGTCAGCACGGTGCCACTCGGGCACGTCTTTTCTCGCGTAACAAGCTTAAAGCTCGGATAGGTCTCGTGTCTCGGAAGTTTCCAGTCGGTGTGGTTTGGTGTCGTTGTTCCGGGCCACGTCAGCATCTCTGATTTTGAGTGGTCCGCTTCAGTGTAAGTAGCTGTATAGCCACCAAGCGAGGAGAGTTATTTCTGTAGTGCTATGCAGAGACATGGGAGGTGACCAGATGTTTTTAGTGGCAGGCTGTATTTGGCCTCCAGATGGCATTCCTAAGTGGAAATGAGATCTCTGGAATTGTTAAGCTTTTGATAGCACCTGGGCGATTTGTTTGATATCGCTTTTTTGGACGCAGAGGAACGAGCTGCGCGCTAAAGGGCAATGAAGGAGAGGCGAGCGGAGGGATGGAAGAAGGTGCGTCGGCATGTATTGTCAGAGGGGAGATGTGACCGGTGGTTGTCTGATTAGCTTATAGGTTTCAAGTTTTTTTTTTTATTTTGAAGGCACAAAGCAATGAGCAAAGTGGGATGGGAGAGGAGAGTAATGATTAGTGGGCTGAAGTAGCAGCTATTTTTTAGGCATCTCATTGTCAATGATGTTATAAGCATCCCTTGTTTGTGTTTTACAGGTGGTACGCAAGCCTTAATGTAGCAACCAGTAAAGGGCAGAGGCAGGGCTGGTGAGCAGGTGAGGTAAAGGAGCAGGAGATGGGAATGGATGGGGCCCAGCTGCAGTTTGGGCAGTATCTCGGCATGAGTTATTTGCCTTTTTTTTTTTTTTTTTTCAGGTGATGAAGTTCTACAGCCTCAGAGGGGTGAAGCTTCACGTTGACAGCCGGTCCGAGCGGGCAAGGTAGTTGTTGGATGAGTTGGTGTGTAAGAGCAAAGTATCCTGCAGAAACTCAGTGAAGTGTTTCTCTTTAGTTTTGCAGGTGTGCGCAGGCTGCTTGTGGAATTGGATGAGCATTTGAGGTGAGCTGGTGTAGTAGCGAGGAGGCTCACGAGGCCGGTGACTTCTCGCAAGCTCAACGGTAATTTTACATCTTTGGGTATCTCGGGTGCCACAAGCAACGATGGCTGCAGCATCCAACACTGCAATCGGAGCAGGTGAGCAGAACACCGTGGTGCTTCCAGTGAAGGGGGTGTTGTGACAGAGGTTGGTGTTGGCTGATGTGGTGATTACTGATCACAGAATTTGTTATTTGGTGGGGTTTTTTTCTGCACATGACGGAGGAACCTGGGGATCACACCAGCATCTGAGTTAGCTAATGTGGTTGATTTTTTGGTCAAGAATTGATTCGGACAGCTAGACTTCTGAAAGCTAAGTTGAGGGGCCAGGGCCGAGGACAGGGCAAGGCTGGAAGTTGCAGGGACGGAGTTAAAATTAGCCCAGGGGAGAGGACTGTCCAGGGACAGTTCCCTGTGGGCAGGTAAAGGGAGCCACGTTAGTTTTCTGCGCCAGACTAGGATGCGTCAGGCAGGGCAGTTCCAGCCTGTCTCTGTTATGTAGTTTGTCCAGTCGGTCTTCTGTCTTGGATGTGTCTCGGGTCTCGATGTCCTCATTCCTTTTTCTGCTCAAGGAGCAAGATGAATATCTCGGGCGCCATCCCTGGGGTCTCTGCTGCCTGTACATGCCAGCATAGTGCCTGTTTGGCATCGCTTCTCTTGCATAACAAGCTTAAAGCGCGGATGGGTCTCGCATCTCGGAAGTTACTGGGCGGTCCTCATCTGCCATGTCGCTCAAGAATGCATCGGCAGCTCTTCTCACTAGCTGTTGGTTTTTGCAAACTGAGAATTCTTCCCTGCATAGTTATGCTCATAGGTCTTGAGGCCACATTTCTCGTGCACACATCACCTGTGTTTTGACCGTTACCTCTTATAACAGGCCATTATGTTCAAATCTTTTTCTAGAGGCTGCCATAGAACCTCCTTGCCTCACGGCTCTGTAGGTCTTGCCCGACAGCGCAACTCATTCGGGTGTCATCCTTCTTGCCAAGAGGTTTCTTTCATCTTTGTGTCACCTTTTTTGTAGAGTTCTGTGTAGCGTTAGTTTCCCTTTGTCTTTGTGTGTGTGTGTGTGTCTTAGAGCTGCTCTGCCTGGGGCTGTAGAGTCACGGGTAGGTGCTATATCTCTGGTTAACGCATTGATATGCCTAGATCATTTAGGCAACGGTTGTACAGTCATCTCGGGTTGAGTAGCTGGTGGCAGACTGCACAGCCAGTCATTTCGGGGGTGTTCTACAGAGAGGATGGGAGCCTTCTGGGAGGGGCGGTTGAGTTGAGAGCGAAGCAGATTGCATCTCAAAGGTGTTAAGGCTCGTGAGTGTGTGCCTCTAAGCTGGGTGTGTTGTTTTTAAAGGCGGGCTGCCTTTAGCCTCTAGGTGGTACTCTGAAGCAGAGATGAGAGCTCTGGAATTGTGAAGCTCTTGATCTGCACCTGGGTAAGCTGTGTAACAATTTGGGGTTTTTTTTTTCAGATGCAGAGGGATGAGTAGCTCTTTAAGGAGCGACAGAGGAGGCGAGTGGAGCCCTGTAAGAAGGTGAGTCGGTGCAGGGTGTCGGAGGGAAGTTGTGGCTATGTGGCCACGTTATGGTTTGGTGTTTTTTCTTTCAAGGTGTGCAGCAATGTGCAAAGCGGGATGTTGGTGCCAGTGCTGACTCTGGCAAGGTGAGCTGTGGCTAGTGGGTGAAGTAGCGGTTATTTTTCAGTTTTTGTATTGTCAGTGAAGTTCTAGGCATCCCTTGTTGTTTGTGTTTTACAGGTGGTACCCGAGCCTCAACGCAGCCGCCCGAAATGACAGAGGCTGGACCGGGGAGAGGGTGAGGTAAAGGAGCGGGAGCTAGGCATCACTGCGGACAGGCATCGGTTTCGGGCAGTAGCTCGGCACACATTTTTTGCCTTGGTTTTTGCCTCGTTTTTCGCAGGTGCCACACATGGGCTCGGAGGGATGAAGCTGCATGCCGATGAGCCGTCCGAGCAGCTGAGGCTGTTGTGTGCTAGGTCGGCATCTAAGAGCCAAGTCTCACATGGCAGCTTGGTTAAACACTTACCTTTTCTTTCGCAGGTGATGTGCAGGCCACTTCTAGAATAGGATGCGTGTTTGAGGTGAGCTGGCTATTAGTGAGGAGAGTTGCGGGGCCAGTGACTTCTCACAAGCACAACAGTAGTTTTATTTCTTGGTATCTCAGGTGCCACGATCGACAAAGGCTGCAGTGCCTAGCTTTCGAACTGGTGCGGAGCAGGTGAGGAGTGGAATGACATGGCCCTTCTTGGGTGGGGGTGGGGTGGGGGTGTGGGGGGGTGTGTTTTGTCAGAGGTTGGCATTGACTGGTCCAATGCTGTCTGGCAGCAATATTTTGGTTTTTCGTTTGGATTTTACAGACGAGTAAGAGGAATTTGGAGTCTGTGGGAGAGTCCCATTTGGCTCACGTGTTTCTTTTGCTGAGGATGGATTTGGATCCCTGGCCCTCTGCAAGCTAAGTTGCAGGACAGGTGCTGGAGGTAGGGGACGGTGGAGTAGGCGGGAGATAAGTTTGGGAATTTCGTGGAGGGGATTTTAAAGTGAACACAGGGGAGAGGGCTGTCCAGGAACAGGTCTCCTTGGGCAGGGAAAGGAATGGGTTACGTTTTGGCACCAGATGAGCAAGGGCAGGGCAGTTCCAGCTTGTCTCTGTGGTGTTGTGTAGTTTGTCTAGTCCATTCACTGTGTCTAGGAAATTTCTCGGGTCTCAATGTCCTCATTCCGCTTTGCACTTGAAGAGCAAGCCAGACGTCTTGGGCGTCATCCCTGTGGTCTCAAATGCCTGTACTGGGTGATGTAGTGCCAGTTGGGCATTTCTTTTTTCTTTTTTTGCGCGAGGAGTTTCAAACGTGGATATGTCTTGCGTCTTGGACTTTTCCAGGCCATCCTCATTTGCGGCGTGATTCTGGGCTGTGCCGGCAACTCTGATCGCTAGCTGTCCGTTTCTGCGGACTGAGACCTCTTCCCTGCATCCTTACATTCTTAGGTCTTGAAGACAGGCTTCTTGCACATCAGTCGTCTCGGTTTTGACCGTAACTTCTCGGAACGGGCCATTAGGTTCCTGCCCTTTTTTTTTTTTTTTCTGGGGCTGCCGTAGAAACTCCTCACCTTGCATTATGGCTCTGTAGGTCGTCTTGCCCGACAGCGCAACTCATTCGGGAGTCATCCTTCTTGCCAATAGCTTTCTCTCATCTTTGCATCACCTCGTTTGTAGAGTTCTGTGTAGCGTTGGTCTCACTTTGTCTGTGTGCGTGTGTGGCTTGGAGCTGCTCTGCCTGGGGCTGTAGAGTCAAGTGTAGGTGGTATAGCGATAAGTGTCTCTGGTTAACATTTTGATATCCATAAACCGTTTAGGCAACGGTTGTACAGTCATATTGGGTTGAGTAGCCGGTGGCAGGCTGGGCGGCCAGTCATTTCGGGAGTGTTCTACAGAGAGGATGGGAGCCTTCTGGGAGGGGCTGTTGAGTGGGAGCGAAGCAGATTGCATCTCAAAGGTGTTAAGACTTGTGTGCGTGCCTCTAAGCTGGGTGTGTTGTTTTGAATGGCAGGCTGCCCCTGGCCTCTAGGTGGTACTCTGAAGCAGAGATGAGAGCTCTGGAATTGTGAAGCTCTTGATTGGCACCTGGGTAAACTGTGTAACAATTTGGGTTTTTTAGATGCAGAGGGATAAGTAGCTCTTTGAAGAGCAACAGAGGCAGTGAGCAGAGCCCTGTAAGAAGGTGAGTTGGTGCAGGGTGTTGGAGGGAAGTTGTGACTGGTGGCTATGTGGCTACATTTATGTTTTTCTTTTTTTTAATGTGAACGTGCGCAGCGATGTGCAAAGCGGGATGCTGGTGCCGGTGCTGACTCTGGCAAGGTGAGCTGTGGCTAGTTGGTGAAGTAGCGGTTATTTTTCAGTTTTCATATTGTTGGTGAAGTTTTAGGCGTCCCTTGTTGTTTGTGTTTTACAGGTGGTACCCGAGCCTCAATGCGGCCACCCAAAATGACGGAGACCGGACCAGGGAGGGGGTGAGGTAAAGGAGCAAGAGCTAGGTGTTGCTGTGGGCACGCGTCTGTTTCGGGCAGTAGCTCAGAACACGTTTTTTGCCTCGTTTTTCGCAGGTACCACACATGGGCTCGGAAGGACGAAGCTGCACGCCAATGAGCCATCCGAGAAGCTGAGGCTGTGTGCTGGGTCAGTGTCTAAGAGCCAAATATTACATGGCAACTTGGTTAAGCGCTTACCTTTGTTTTTTCAGGCACTGTGTGGGCCGCCTCTGGACTCGGCCAAGCATTTGAGTTGAGCTGGCTATTAGCAAGGAGGATCACGGGGCTGGTGATGTCTCGTAAGCACAACAGTAATTTTGTTTCCTGGTATCCCAGGTGTCATAAGTGATGATGGCTGCAGCATCCGGCTTTGGAGCAGGTGAGGAGCAGTTGAGTGGAATGACACCATGCTTTTTGGCGGGGTGTGTGTTGTGGGAAAGGTTGTTTGTGACTGCTGCGATGCTGTCTGCCAGGACTGGGTTTTTTTGTTTTGTTTGGATTTTGCAGATGATAAAGAAGAAATGGATACCAGGGGAGTGTCCCATTGATCTGATGTGTTTCCTTTGAGAATGGATTTGGATCCTGGCCCTTCGAATGCTAAGTTGTGGGGCAGGTCCTGGGGTTGGTGGGGGTGGTTTGTGGGGCGATAAGGTTAGGATTTTGGGGGAGGGAATTTTAGAGTTAGTATAGGGGAGAGGGCTGTCCAGGAGCAGTTGCTTTTGGACAGTTAAAGGGAGCTGGGTTACTTTTCCACACAAGTGGTGTGTGCCGGGCAAGGTAGTTCCAGCCTGTCTCTGTGTTCTTGTGTGGTTTGTCTAGTTGATCTTCTGTGTCCTGGATGTTTTTTGGTTTTGAGGTTCTCATTGCTCTTTGTGCTCAAGGAGCAAGATGGGCATCTCGGGTGCCATCCTTGGCATCTCGAATGCCCAGCCTCATCGGCATAGGGTCAGTCGGGCGCTTCTTTGCTTACATAACAAGCGTGAGGCGTGGATCGGTCTCCTATCTCTTGAGTTCTGGGCATTCCTCGTTTGCAGCGTCCTTCCGGGCTGTGTCGGCAGCTCTGTCTGTGGACTGAGACGTCTTCCTTGCACCCTTAGGTTTGTAGGTCACAAAGTCAGGATTCTCGTGCATCGGTCTTCTCTGTTTTGACCATAACTTCATGTAACGGAGCGCTACATTTGACTCTCTTCTGTGATGACTGTGAAGCATTTCCTCCCTTGAGGCTCCATAGGGCTTTTCTGCCTGCAGCGTCTTCCTCACTGGAGTCACATCTGATTGTGGTCTTATTGCGTCTCACGATCGTGTTTCTCATGGTGTTGGTGTGTATTGTTGGCCTTCATGTCAGGGTTGGATCTGCCTTGCCTGGGGATGTAGCGATATTAAAGGCAGGGTAGCATAACTCTATTGTCGTGTGGTGATAACTTGATCCGCCCGGATTATTTTGGTGAAGACCGTACAGTCCATCTCCAGGCAAGTAGCTGTAGACAGCTGCCACAGTGACTTGCGGAGAGTTTTGCGGGTGTGTCTCAGGTTGGAGTCTCACCTTCTGGGAGCAGCAATTTGTGGTAGTCCGCACACGTGGGGCTCAATAATTGGTGGTTTTTAAGCTGTAGTTAGAAGGCACATGCGAAAATAAGATAGGCCTCGGGTCTCATCAAGGTACCGGTCAGCATGCAGGTAACTGCTTTAAAGGGTTTGTTTGGGTCGCTTTTTCAGATGCGGAGCGACGAACCCCACGCCAAAGGGCAAGAGAAGAGGAAAGTCGAGCGCCGGACAAAGGTGGGCAGGTGTCTGATATCAGAGATGCGACGTGACTGTCAGTGGTTCTGACTAGATTACGCTGATTTGTTTTTATTTTCTAGGTGCGGATCAAAATGTCAAGTGAGAGATCCACGCTAGAGCAAATTCTGGCAACGTGCGCGATGACCACTGTGCTATGGTAGCAGTTTGATATGTCATATTATTGATGTAGCCAGAATCATACCCCGTTGTTTGAGTTTGACAGGGGGCAGGCAGACTAAAGAATCTGACTCTGGCCGGTCAAGCGACCGAGACGGAGGGAAAGAGCCTCAAGCGAGCCAAGGCTTTGGGCGGTATCTTAGCGTACGCTTTCCTCTCTTTCTTTGGCAGGTGCCGCGTTCCTTCTAGGGTGGGAGAAGTCACACGACAAAGAGTGCGTTGAGAAAAGGCGAGAGACTCGATAAGCGGCATAGTTAAGCTTGAATCGCTGAGGATCACATGGTGACTCTGTTAAGCATTTGTCTCGGGCTTTGCAGGTGCCCCGTGGGCTCTCCTCAAAGGGCCGAGGGTTTGAGGCGAGTCGGTGGATGAGAGAGGAGCGGCAGGCTAGGAACTGTGGAGCGGATGGTAACTTCTGAGTATAACAGGTGATATATTTCATCAGTTTTCTGGTTTCCGTGGGAGATGCTGGACATGACATCTGATTTCTTGGGAGCAGCACTTAGAAGGTGGGTGTCATTTGGTAGAGATGAATGCCGTGTGGCATGTCTGTGAGGGGTGGCGTTCTGTCTTGCACGATGAAGAACCTGGTGAATGCAGGAGCATCCCACTCGGATCGTGTGCTTCTGATGAGGAGGGATTCTGGACCCTGCCCTCTGAAAGGTAAGTCAAGGGGCAAAAAGCAGTGGGTGGCTGGGGCTAGCAGGGCATTTAAATTTGGAGTTGTGGACAAGGCTGTTAGGGGTGGCTTAAGTCTGAGAGCGGTTAGAGGGCCCGGGGTCTGTTACACGGGATGGGAACGTGTGCGGAGCGGGGCCGTTCCAGCCTGTGTCCGTGGCTTAGTGTCATTTGTGTCATCTGCATTCCATCTCTTAGACGATGCCTTCCACAGGTCCCTGTTTCGCCCCCTGGGCTCTCTGCGCTTGGTATGTGTGTCAGTAGGGTTTCAGGTGATTTGCTGCTTCACTATCAAGCCCCTTGAGCAGTTATTTTCATCGGAGCCAAAAGCATGCCTGACATTGTGAATGTTCCTGGAGGGTCGCCCTTGTAGAGGCAATGTGGGCGGGTACGATCTGCTCTTGAAAAATCCACTTCCATAAAGCTGCCCTACAGGCCTTTCATCCTGGTGTCCTTATGGGCTTAAGTCTTAAAGCCCAGCTTCTCACATGTCCATTGTTCTGGTTTTGTATTGTATTGCTCTGTATCTGTACTGATGGTCACCTAATACAGTATTGCACTGTAGCGTTCTGTTTTTGTAGGACACTGTATGGCATGGCATTGTAGTCATCTTGCATTGCAGCACCATGCTGGTGTGGACTGAGATCGCGTTGCACCGTATGGCTCTGTATTGTGCTGTGTCTTGCATCATGCTCTATGGCTCTGTATTGCACCACGCCTTGACTTTGGTCTAAGACTGCATTGCACTGTACGGCGCTCTGTCATACCATAGGGCTGTGTCACACCTGCTATTGCGTGTCACCGTACGGCTCCACATTGTGCTGGGTCTTGACTGTGATCTAAGACTGCATCACACCATACGGATCTGTGTCATGCTGGGTCTTGACTGTGGTCTAAGATTGTGTTGCACCGTACGGCTGCATATTTCATCACACTCTATGGCTCTGTGTCGCACTGGGTCTTGCATCACACTCTATGGCTCTGTGTCGCGCCGGATCTTGACTGTAATCTAAGATTGTGTCGCACTGTACAGCTCCTTACGGCACTGGGTCTTGCATCACACTCTATGGCTCTGTGTCGCGCCGGGTCTTGACTGTAATCTAAGATTGTGTCGCACTGTACAGCTCCTTACGGCACTGGGTCTTGCATCACACTCTATGGCTCTGTGTCGCGCCGGGTCTTGACTGTAATCTAAGATTGTGTCGCACTGTACAGCTCCTTACGGCACTGGGTCTTGCATCACACTCTATGGCTCTGTGTCGCGCCGGGTCTTGACTGTGACATAAGACTGCATCACGCCGTACGGCTCCGTGTCACACGGGGTCTTGTGTCACACTGTACAGCTTTGTATTGCATGGGGTCTTGACTGTGGTCTAAGACTGGGTCACACCATATGGTTCTGTGTTGTGCTGGGTCTTGACTGTGATCTAAGACTACATTGCACTGTACGGTGCCGGGTCTTTTTTTTTTTCTTTTGCCCTGTCTGGTACTGTTAATTGTAAAAGTTTCGACTGTGGAGGGCCTCGGGCTGGGGTTTTCAAAGGCAGGGCAATTTTGGAGGCCAGCGGGAACCCTGTTCCTGAGGAGAGCCGCAGACCTGTGGTGGCAAGCAGTGGGCGAAGGGCAGAGCAGAGAGGGAGGGGTGGTTTGTAGGGTAAGTGAAGTGAGCGTTGTGCATGTGTGTGGCTTTGGTTGTGGGGTAGTATGTAAGCATTGTTAACATGTTGTGGTTGGAGTAGAGGTATTTTTCTTTTCCAGGCCTTGTATAAAAAAAGCAACAAACCACAACCCCAAAACAAACACACCCCCCAAACCCAAGATATTCTAATAAGAAAAAAAAACCAGTCAGGATTTTTTTTCCACTTGCTGGTTGTTTTTTTTTTTTTTTTTTTTAACCTAATTGGGTCCTAATTGGTCTGCACAGAGATGATAACTGCCAAAGTTTGGATGGTGGAAGGCAGCAGGGTACGTGGTGGGCTTTTGAAAAGCCCGGAAAAGACCCAGCACCCTCAGCGATTTAGTAGGGAGCTCGGTGTGCTTTAGGATAGTCCGGCAGAAGCGCTTGGGAATGGAGCAAGGGTAATGGCGGGGTTAAGGAAAGACCAATGGATGCTGTGGCGCTCTTGGTAAGTCAACAGGGAGCTCATTCTGCTCTGGGGTGGGTGCTCCGCTGCTGCTGGTGGTAGTAGCTCCGCAGCTGGCTGGATGTGCAGGCATTGGGCTTTAGTCACAGAGAGAACGGGAGTCGTCTGTTCCAGGTAAGAGCTGTGAGAAAGGCCCAGGTTCAGCATCACATACACTGGACAGGGGGGAAATGAGAGGGGAAACAGAGATGAAAAGGAGAAGGGAGGGGGACCGGGGGCAACGGAGGCAAAGATGGGGAAACTAGGGAGAACTGGGGCAAATGAGGAGAAAGAAATGAAGAGTAGCAGTGATTATACCCTTTGCTGGTTTTTTAATTATTTCTTAGTTTTCCTTAGTGCTGATGTTATTCCCATTTTCTTTCTACTTGTTGTTGGTTTGCTGTCCCTATTTAATAACTTTTTCATTTCCCTAGTAACCATATATTTTATTCTTTTTTTATGCCTACTTTTATTATTTCCTTTCTTTACTTAGTGCTCTTTCATTTACTTTTTTTTTAATCCATTTTAGTTCTCCATCACTGAGTTTAAATTTTTTGTCTTGTCTTATTTCCTTTTAAAACTTTGTCTCCTTAGATCCCATTTGCTGTCTTAATTTTGACACATTCCTCTACGCCCTGACTATTTAGATATTCTTTCTACCTTGGCATTTTCTTTTGCTGTGGCTCTTTGTTCTTTCCTCTCGTTATTTTGGCTATTGTTCCATTCTTTCCTGTCTTAGTCTCTTGGCTTTAAAAATTTTGTTTCTGTGTCTGCTTTTATCTAGTTTGGTGGTGGTGGTTTTAAGGTTTTTTTTGTTTGTTTGTCCTCTCCTTTGACCCAGCTCTCTACCCTTCTTTTTAATAGTTTCCAGTTTCTTGAGTACCCAGTCACTTTTTGAATTTACTTTTGATGTGCGTCTCTGTCTTGGTTTGAAAGACAGGTGTCTATGGAGGAAGGCAGGAGCCTCCCTTGAAATGGAAAGTGCAGCCCCCTTCCCTCCAAATTATTATAATTTCGAAATTAACGGGCCTTCAGGCAAAGATATGGGGAATAGGAATAACAGTTCTTTACTAATATATATATATATATATATATATATATATTTATAACACAAGGCAGGGAAAAAACAAACAACCCACTGGTTTACACTGATAGTCAGGAATACAACCTGACACCCTGTTAGTCAGTAGCAGTCCGATAAGATGATGGCTGCAGTCCTCCTGAAGCGATGGATGTAGTTCTGTGGAAGCAGCAATCAGGTAAAAGAGTCTGGTCTTCCTCCAAAGGTCCAGTGGTAGGTAGGTAGCTCTTGTCCTCTGGAACTCCAGTGGGGGGGAAAAACTCCTCTGGGAATCCCGTGGAAGAAGGCTGCTAGGGTGTTGGAGATCTCAGTTTTTATTTGGCATGGACTGCTTGGCTCCTTCCCCCCCCTCCCCGGGCGGAGCATCTCACAATGGGATGGGGAGTCGTGAGGCAGTTCCTTGATGGGCCATTAACAGGAGATAGTCCAGAGGGGGGAGGCAGGGAGCACCTCCCCACCTGGTCTCAACAGCTCCTGAAGATGGTAATAGAATATTTTTTTTTCCTTTTGGCACATTTTACACTGTAACCCAGGACAGTCTCTTTTTCAGCCTTTATTTTTTAGGTTTGCTTGTCTTGCCTCATGTGGCTTTTTAGGTTTTCTGTGCTTAATTTTATCCCAGCTAACATGTTTATTTGTTATTTCCTTCCCGTGAGTCCTGCAGCCTGTGCTTCTTTTATGATTTTTTTTTTCCCACAACTCTATTAATTTAGATTGCTGTCTCTGTTTTTGAATTTTTTTCCTCTCTCAATCTCTTGGCTTTAAAAAGTGTTTCTACACCTGTACAGGTAATTTAGTTCACCGTCTCTTATTTTCAGTTGTCTGATGACCATACCGTAGCTTTTTGCATTTTCAGGTTTCCTTCTCTGTCTCCTTTTGTTAAGCTGACTATCCCTGAGTTTTAATCCTTTCTTGTCTGTTACATGCCCCGTCACATTTGACTCTTTTGTCCCTTATTCAGTTTGCGCTCCCTATTTCTTTTTCCATTTTCCTTGCTCTCTGGCTATTTAAATTTTCTTTTAATGTCTCCATTTATCTAGTTCCCTTTCCCTTGTTTTAGTTTTTTGCTTTAAAAATTTTATTTCTGTTATTATTTACTGAATTTCCTGTCCTAGAAACTTTAGCCCATGGCTTTTTATGTTCCACTTTGAATCTCCCCCTAACAAGTTTTTGAATTTGCTACCTTGTGGGAGCAGTGCCAACAATATGGAAGATAGATTGAGACTAAAATAGAAGCGTGAAGCTAATGTTCAACATGTAAGAATAAACATGATAAAAGACCAGGTGTTCCAAACAAGCCACATGGCAAAATGAATCTTGAGCATACAGAAAAGCCAGGCTGGAAACCGCCTGGGAGGATACGTGAGAGAGGACGTAACCACAAACAGTCACTAGCGTGGACGCGCCAGAGAAGAATGTTAAAACATCCCCCTTGGCTTTTTAGTTCAGGAACGAGCATGCTCTGTATAATTGCTTGAAAGAGAGAAGCAAGAGAGCTTCCTTGGCTATGCCGCACATGCGTGCCGATTAAAGAATATACCTAGAAAAAGGCTACGAAGTCTGCATCTCCTTCATCCCTGCAGATAGGTGCCCTGTGTGAGGAAAACCTCTAGGTGAGTTTGCTTTTTAATTCTACTAAGGTTTTTGTGGCTACATTCCTTAAATAGGAACACCTGCACCCATTGAACAGGAAAACTACAGGATCATTGTAATGGGACAGATGGCTTCGCAAGAGCTAAATTACATTAAAAAGCACCGCAACAGGTATTGTGTGCTGCTGGTTACCGTGTAACTAAAACCCACCTAATGTGATCGCTGCTGTTGGTAAAAGAACATCGTAATTGGTTCCCAGTAGATGGCGCACTTGATAGCGCTATGTGGGAGCGAGTAGGGGAATGCTTACAGACACCTAAAGGGCTAGGTTTTGAGATTCCTGATGCTGTTATTGTGACACGGCAGTTTTTATACTCCATGTTGGCGCAGCTCAAACCTTTAGAGGCTATTGTTAGAAAAAGGAAAAAAAAAAAAAAAGAAAAAAGATAGAAACAGGGGCCAAAGGGCCAAAATATATATGATTGAGCTAAAGCTGTCCCAAATAATTCTGAGACTGAAGACCCTTTTGACCCTGGGCCACTTAGTGCGGAGGGGGAACCAGATTTATACCCTCTCTTACCATTACCTCCTCAGCCATGAGAGACACTACCCCCCCCACCCCCGTGCTGAAATTTTCACCTTCACCACTGTTACGTTCTATGTTGTCTACGGCACCTGCTAATCCCTTTCTGAAGGAGTTATCCGAGATAGAGTCGGCAGCGCAGAAATGTAAAGAAGCAGCTATAAAACGGGCTAATTCTACTTTTGCCTTCCCTGTTAAAAAGAAATAAAACCGGTCCCCAATTAATGAGGGTTTGCCTTACCAGGTTTCTAAAGAGCTTAAAAAAAAACCAAACTATTACAGAAAATGGATTACAAAATACGTTCACCGTAGCATTAATAGAGGCAGTGTGGGTGGCATATATAACGACACCACGGGATTAGAAAATGTTAACGAAAACAACATTATTTTCGGCACGCCGTGAGGTTTGGCAATTAGAATATTACGATTCAGTAACAGAGCAGGCGATGGATAATTTGGGTGCAGGAATACCAATTCATCAGGGTCTGCGTACAGGCACAGGACAACATATAAGCACACAGGTACAAATAGCCCTGGATAGATGGGCTTTTGAACAAGTCCGGCTGGGTCAGTGAGAAGGAACAAGGAGAGAAGGGCTGGAAAGAGTTAACAGGATTCAGGCATGTCCTGCCCTGGGCCTTGAGCAAGAGTAAAGAAAGATAACAGGGAATTAATCATGTGCAGACCATCAGGTATGAGAGGAGCACAAGCCTGCAGGATAGCAGCCAAGGGAGTTAGCAGTAGTGGTGCGTAAACCATGCCTGTACACCAATCATAGCTTACGTAGTGGTGCATGCGCTAATAGAGAAAAGTATATAACGATGGTGTACGAAACAATAAAGGTCTTTGGTTCATCCCCAATTGGAGTCCATGCCCTTCGTCCGCCACAAGTCGGGGCATCATATGGGATCTTTTATGACAATAAGACGAGGTTCTCGGGAGCTCTCTGTGACATTTGAAGATATACTGCAGGGGGCAAAGGGAAGTAGATAATCCTGAAGCCGCTAAAGCTTTGTTATTCCAGTTGGCTTTTGAAAACGCTAACAGTGACTGTCAATCAGCGCTACTACTATTGAAAGGAAAGGCAATGGACGTAGGGGAATATATTAAAGTACGTCAAAACATCGAAACTGAGACTCACAGAGCATCGGTTCTCGCTGCCGCATTATCTCAATTGCATAGTTATCGGAACACTGTTAAATGTTTTAATTGTGGTAAACAATGACATACAAGCCAGGAGCGTCCTGAAAAGCGGCAGATGTGCAAGAGTAAAAATTTGACAAAACCCATGAAAAGATATTGCCGGACAGTATTAACACTGAAGCAGAGAAAACTCAGTAACAACCAAGTGTTATTAAGCAGGTATTCTTTATTGTGGCGCCAGGCAGCACGGGGGATAGCTCCTTCTGTACGTGCACGCTCAAGCGTTAGGATTCTTGCCTTATATTTACAGCTTTCATGTTTATACATTACATTTCTAAGAAAAGGTTGGGTTATTCTAATTATTTCCAGGAATTCATTAACATAAGTTCCTCCCATAGTCCCACCTCAGCCCACCCAATTTACACCCCCCCCATCAGGGGTCGTTGGTGGTCACTGGGGACAAAGGTCCGAGTCTTCCTCACGGTTGAACTTTTGAACTTGTCCTGTGGCGCGTGCCCTGTACCATCATGGGTCTCTTCCAAACCGCAGGACCAGCTCTTGCTAGCTGCTCTCCCTATCTCTCTTGCTTAGTCTTCTGTGTTCCTTGAGCCCCACAGTCTGATTGGAGGATTCCACCTGGTGTCCTTCACTTGGCAGATTCTGCTTCGTTCTTATCTTTAGAGTGTTTGTTAGTTAGTCCGCAATGGATATATGCATAACGATTAGCACAAATTGGCCTCCCTCCCTATCTCTAAAGGCTGGTCAGCAGCACTTTTCTAAAAGCCAGTTAGCCATTCTTTATTACACGGCAAGGCACAACGAACAGCTCGACCGTGTGTCAGAATGCGGTCGCGATCGCTCCGCAATCGACGAGACAAAATTTCCCGTCCGGTACGATATATCGTTACCCCGATGACAATCTTGTCTGTGCAAAAAACCGAAGGATACTTGAAAAACATCCTGCAGCATATGTCAGATGAATTAAAATCTCACGGATTGCAAATCGCTGATGAAAAAGTACAAACTCGGCCACCGTGGAAATAGCCGGCGTGTATTTTATCAGAACAACGTACTAAAACTTACAAGACAAAGTAGACCTTGAACGACTTACAGAAGTTTTTAGGAGACACCAATTGGTTACGTCCTCAGCCGGGTGTTTCTAATCGGGAAGTGTCATTCATTTGCACCTTTGAATGGGGATAGCAACTTTACCTCAGGATGCTGCTTGTCAGCAGAAGCAAAGAAAGAATTGGACCCTGTAGCACAAAAATTATCTGAGCTTCAAGCCGACAGAATTTGACCAGAATTACCCGTGGGTCTTTTCATCCTCAGAACCGAACGTCAACCCATCGGGTCAGTGGGTCAGTTGTCGGTAGACAATAAGCGAGTTTTTTGACCTAGAACAGTTGTTTTTTACCAAATGAGCTTAACAAAATCATAACCCCTTATTTAGAACTTGTCATATGGTTAATTACGAAAGGGTGTCATTGTATTCGGACACAGAGAGGATACGATCCCGAAATCCTTTACCTGCCTTTACGAGCGCAAGAATATTGCCGGCAGAAACACGACCGCCGCAGAAAGGCATTTTTCAGTTTCAGAGAAACAATCGCATCGTCCAGAGGTTACATACAGGGGCCCCAGCGCAAACGACCGACAGAACCGTCCCACCGAATCGATCACGTGGGGGAGAGGGGTACGCGCACGTTCTTCTTCCATCAGGACCGCAACGGTTTCCAGCACGATATATCAAGCCTTATCACGAGCTGCAAAGATGTGACCCGGAATCCAGCGCCTCAGATGGAGAAGTTGAACCCAAATGAAAATAAGAGACCACGGAAATGAGAGAGAACAACAAAAGATGATCCTGTCGCCCGGGGAAAACTGAAACAACTACAACATAGCGCAAGTACAACAGCAGCATCTGCGGGTGCATCGCCTATGCCAGCAAACACCTCTTTGGCGTACTTAGCAGTCATCACCAGGAACAGTACGGTAAGGACGTATACTTATTCTTTACACGATACGTCATCCTAGTCGCGCTCGACATTTGTATCGGGCACATGTCTCGGACCCCTCACCGCCATTTAAACGAAATACCTGGTGGGATCCGGAAATTCCTATTTCAGATAATGATTCAAAATGGACGGAGGGAACCCGGATTCCCCCTTCAGGGCCTTTAACAGAAGGCAGAGATGGGGTACGAAGTAACGACACCCATCAGTATCATACCGGGTTATCACCCATTTGCACGTCAAACGAGCCAATACAGAATTGCCTTAATACGGGAGAAAAATTTCATCTTTCAACATGGGAAAATAGACAAGGAGCAACTAGCCATTTAACATTCATCTCTGCTCCCAGAATAGCCGACGCAGTCGTCAGTCAAAACGCAACCACGATTCCCCCTGTTAACTTACCTTTATGTAAGATCCCCAGAGATATGACAAAGGATGTAACAAATCTTAATCGGACACCTCATAGCCTACCAAAAACCTGTGCTACAAAACACAACCCATTTAATATTTTGGGACCTGGGTCCCCACGGACACCTCATAACTAATTCCTCGAAGGATGTAAATTTTTTATGCACTAACTAATGAGTCGAAGCGGTCAGAAGGAGGTCTTTCAGGACCCGTGCTACAGGCTCAGTTTAAGGAGAGTTTTAGTTCATATTTTGCAAAGCTTTGCCGATCGGCCTCGCCGTTTAGACTCAGACACGTAGCACGTGGAGTCTATTCAAAAAATAATAATTAATATTCTTTACAGTTGACCAATTTTCATAATGACTCTTATTATTTGTACCTCGCGTCCTTACGCTTTTGTGGCCGCATCTGAGATTAATATTTCCAAAAACAAGTCATACCTTTGAACTCACCTTACAGAACTCATATCATTTCAGTTGCATTACACACACAAAAATCTCTAAATTAAATGTATCTGCCACAATACCAATGAGACGAGAAGCCGAGATACGTCTTCTCGTAAATGCGACTCGACAACGGGTAGGGGATTCTGGCCTAAGTCGGTTAGCAAAGGCACTGAAACAACCTCCACAACGAAGAAAACTCTGTATAGGACAGGTCATTGCTTTTATAATATCCGCAATCAATATCTTAGCTACCGCAGCTATTACCGCTACAGCTTTAGCAGAGTCTGTACACACCGCACGCAAAGTAGCGGGAACATTGAGTAACATAAGCCAAGAATTAACTACGCAAGCAAATATCGATCGGCAAATATTAACGCGCTTAGACGCATCGGAAGCGGCAGCGATACGGTTAGGCGATAGGTAAAATGCAACGGCTGATCGAATGAAATTACAAATGTGACTGGGAATGTAAAGAAAAAAATTATGCATTACTCCATTAGTATGGAACGATAGCGTATATACGTGGGATCATATTAAACAGCACATTCAAGATGCTTTTTCAACTGACATAGATGGCACGGTTCAAGATTTGACCCTCGCTTTGCAAGGACAAGTGGCAGCGCTTACAAGATTTAGCACATAAAAGCATATCGGATGACATCTCTGATAGCATGACGCGGCCAAAGCCCCCCAGAAAAATCGGTTTACCGGATTAAATTTACAAATTTGGGCAATTGTTGGTCTCGGCCACACTTGTGTCCTTTTTATACTTGTAGCGCTCAGAATCATCTGGGGAACCATACAAGATCCCAGAAGAACGGAAGTCGAGGTTCCTTGCCGCTCTTGCCGTGAACCCGACGTTCCAAAACAAAGAGGGGGAGATGTGGGAGCGGTGCCATACGGACGAACGACCAAGACTAAAAGAGAAGCACGAGGCTAATACTCAATACGTAAGAATAAACATAAAAGACCAGGTGTTCTCAATAACTCTCCACACAGGAGAACGAGACTTGAGCGCATGAAAAGGCCAGGCTGGAAACCCCCCCGGGATCGTGTGTGAGAAAAGACATGGCTGAAAAGAGTCACGAGCGTGGGTGTGCCAGAGAAGAATATAAAACATCCTGCTTGGCTTTATAGTTCGGGCATGAGAGACCTCTATGTAGTTGCTTGAAAAAGAGAAGCGAGAGAGCTTCCTTTGCTATGCCGCACGCCCGTGCCAATTAAAGAATATACCTAGAAAAAGGCTACGAAGTTGGAGTCTCCTTCATCGCCACTCTGCCCCAATTCCGCTCCCTTTCTGTTTGTTACTCCAGTCATCTTACGTTCTCTAGTTTTGAATTCTTTGCCAGGTTTGTCGCTTTTCAATTTGTCTATGCTGGTATGCAGCTGTCTTTTTTAAAAAGAATTCTTTCTGCTTTCTTCCTCTTTTATAGTTTTCTCTCCATCTCCCTCTATCCGGTTCCCTATTGTAGTAAAATCCACAACCCCCCCGTCCACTCTCTTCTTCTCCTGGCTGCGGGCACCTCGCTCTCTCCATCCCTCTCTATCGCACCTCTCCGTCCTCCTCCTTGCCGAGCTCCGTTTCTCTCTCGACACCCTCGTGCAGTTCCCCGTCCCCGTCTCGTTCCCGGTATCCCATTTCCCAGCTCCCCGTCCCACACCCCTACCTTTCCTCTGGCCTGCCTCCTGCTTTCCTCATTCCTCTTCTCCTGCTGCCTGCAGACATCGATCCTCGTAGCGAACTCACCGCCGGGACTTCCGAAGGGCACGAAGGCACAAACCGTCACCGCCTTGTTTGCAATCCCGGATGCGTTTCCGGCCGCCGGGCCGCAGAGGAGGGGGTGATGTGCCGTGGGCCCAGGGTGTTCTGTTCCCTACGGGCTCTAGCCGGGGTCCATCCCCGCTGCAGTTCTCTAGATCTCTGCCTGCCTCCTTGCCTGTCCTTGCCTTCCTCTCCTTTTCAGGCTGTCTGTTTCCCCAAAGCTTTTTCCTCTTCTGCTAACATTGCCCTGTCAACTGTCACCTTCTACCTTTTCTTTCTATGTCTTTCCTTTTCTATCTGCCCACCGGCTCTTATTTCATTCTTCCTTGTTGATTGTGAAAACAGCATTTCTAGGTCTCCCTCTAAATTTTCTTTTCGTGTCTCTATCCAAGTCCCTGCTGGGTTTTTTTTTGTCTTCCTGCCTATCCTCATCTTCATCACCTTTTACGTTTTGTTTCAATATCTTCATTCATGTAGTTTGATGACCCTATTTCCCTCCTTCCTTTTTAACATTTCCTTCTTATCGACCTATTTTGGTTTCCCTTTGTTACCATTATGGAATTTTTTAAACTGGTAAAGTAAAAGGACATAATTTTTGATAATAATATTGCTGTTATAATCAACGAGTGACTTCTCTCCATAGCTTAGTAAGGCATCTATGTTTTTCTACCTACACCCCAGAAAAATGAAGTTGAAATCCCTACCTGGTCACGTTGCTGATGTAATAGATATAGCTACAGTAAAAGAGCTGGAAGAGTAACTTCTAGTCCAGGTGGCTTTCTCTATTCAGTGCTTTGTATCCTGTAAACTGAAAGCAGATGAGAAAAGTCCCTGCTGGTCCTCTGGGTGCCTTTATGTGTTATGGTGGTAGACCCTGCCTCTTTCCCAGGGGATTGTGGGAAGGGTGGTGGGCGGGTCCTGGAGTATATGAGCCTCGGGCTCTGTTCAGGGAGCTCATTCTGCTCTGGGGCTTCTTTGGTGTCAGTGTTCTGCCGAGCCTTCAGTTATTAGTAGTTTTTGAACTGCCTAAGCTATTTTTGGCAGATATACCTTGACGCTTAAAGAAACAGAGGGCTCTCTTTGAGGTAGGAGTTTCTGGAGTGGTTGAAGTTCAGCTGCATTTATCTTACAAAGTATGCTTATATACAAATTTTCTTTTTTTAGGTCAACAATTTTGTTCTGGGCTGGTAAAAGTAGCATGCTTTTTCTTTTAATCTATGTCTATTGTGTTTGTTCGGAACTCCTAGCTATTGAAATGGAACTAGCTTTAGTGTATACCGAGTTAATTGTTACTATTTCTCTAAATAGGACCAATGGTGAGGTTAACTAGCAGGGGCTAGGGCAAATATCTGGCACGCAGTCACAAGATCGTGAATTACCTGATTTCTCACAAGCGCAACAGCAATCTTTTGTCTTTTGGTATTTTAGGTGCCGCAAGCAACGATGTCTCTGGCATCCAACGCTGGAATTGCTGCAGGTGAGCAGAAGGCCACATTCTATTTGAGTAGGAGGGTGTAGTAGAAGAGGTCTGTATCGATGCTTGCTGCTGGTACTGGTTCTGTGCAGATGAAGATGAGCCTGGCAGCTGCAGGAACATCCTGGCTAGCCGATGCGGTATTTTGTCGAGGATGGATTCAGAGCCTCGGCCGTCTGAAAGCTAAGTGGAGCGATGGGTTTTTGGGAGGGTGTTCTGGGAGGTGGGGACAAGGTTGGGAGTTGTAGGGAGGGGTTTTAAAAATAGCATAGTGGGGAGAGGGCTGTCCAGGAATAGGTCTCCAGAGCAGCACGGGCAGGGCAGTTCTAGCCTGTCTCTGTGGTGTTGTGTAGTCTGTCTAGTCTGTTCACTGTGTATTGCAGATTTCTCGGGTCTCCATGTCCTCATTCCATTTTGCGCTCAAAGAGCAAGCCAGACATCTCGGGCGCCATCCCTGTGGTCTCGAATACCTGTACCGGTTGGCGTAGCGCCGGTCAGGCGTTTTGTTGTCTTGCGTGACAAGCTTGAAGCGTGGATCCGTCTTGCATCCCGAAAGTTCCAGGCGTTTACTCATTTGCGGCGTCCCTCCGGGCCGCATCGGCGGCTCTGCTCGCTAGCTGTCCGTTTTCACGGACTGAGACTTCTTCCTTGTATCCCTATGTTCATAAGTCTTGAAGCCAGCCTTCTTGCCCATCAGTCATCTCAGTTTTGACCGTAACTTCTTGAAACAGGCCATTACATTCAAGCTTTTTTTGTGGGGCTGCCGTAGAACCTCCTCGCCTTGTGTCGCGACTCCGTAAGTCTTCTTGCCCGACAGTTTGTCTCGTTCGGGTGTCATCCTTCTCGCCGGGAGTTTTCTCTCCTCTTTGAGTCGCCTTGTTCGCAGTGTTCTGTGTAGCGCTGCTCACTGGGTGTGTGCATGTGGCTTGGAGCTGCTCTGCCCGGGGCTGTAGGGTCAGGGGTAGGTGGTATAGAGATAAGCATTTCTGGTTAACGTGTTGAGGATATGCCTAGACCATTTAGGCAACAGTTGTACAGTCTTCTCGGGTTGAGTAGCCAGCATTGGCAGGTTGTGCAGCCAGTCGTTTTGGGACTGTTTCATGGAGAGGATGGGAGCCTTCTGGGAGGGGCTGTTCAGCAGTAGTGAAGCAGAGTGCATCTCACAGGTGTTAAGGCCTCTAGGCGGTATTCTGAAATGGAGACAAGAGTTCTGGAATTGTAAAGCTATCGATCAGCACCTGGGTGGCTCTTGTTACTATTTTTTTTTCAGATGCAGAGGGACAAGGTGCGCTTTGAAGAGCGACAGAGGAGGCGAGCGAAGCACTATAAGAAGGTGAGTCGGTGCATGGTTTGGGAGGGAAGTTGTGACCAGTGGCTGTTTGACTACATTATCTTTTGGTCATTTTTTGTATTTTAAAGGCACGATGCGATGAGCAAAGCGGGATACAGGCACCAGTCGTGACTCGGGCAAGGTGTTGTATTGCCGGTGAAGTTTTAAGCATCCCTTGTTTGTTTTACAGGTGGTACCTGAGTCTCAATGCAGCTATCTGAAACGACAGAAGCAGGACAGGGGAGCGGGTAAGGTAAAGCAGAAGGAGCTAGGTATTGTTGTGGGCACGAGTTGGTCTCTGGCAGTATCTCAGCAGGTGTCTTTTGCCTTGTGTTTGGCAGGTGCCCCACACAGGCTCGGAGGAACGAAGCCTCATGCTGACGAGCCGTCCGAGAAGGTGAGGTGTTAGCGTGTCGGGTCAGTGTTTAAGAGCCAAGTATTCTATGGCCACATGGTTAAGCGCTTACCTTTGTTTTTGCAGGTGCCGTGCAGGCTGCCTTTGGCGTCGGACGAGCATTTGAGGTGAGCTGGGGATTAGCGAGGAGGATCCTGGGGCCGGTGACCTCTCACAAGCGGAACAGTAATTTTGTTTCTTGGTATCTCAGGCGGGGTGAGCGATGATGGCCGTAGCCCCTCGCTTTGGAACTGATGAGGAGCAGATGAGGAGTAGGATGACATGGCCCTTCTGGGGCTGTGTGTGTGTTGTGGCAGAAGCTGGCATTGACCGGTGCGTTGCTGTCTACCAACACCGTTTTCTTGTTCAGATTTTGTAGACGGTGAAGAGGAATTAGGAGTCTGTGGGAGCATCCCATTTGGCCGACGCGTTTCTTTTGCTGAGGATGAATTTGTCCCCCCGTCCCTCTGCAAGCTAAGTTGTGGAACAGGTGTTGGAGGGAGGGGGGTGGGACTGGGGGAAGATAACTTTGGGAATTTCAGGGAGTGCATTTTAAAGTTAGCTTAGGGGAGAGGGATATCCAGGGTCAGTTCTCCTTGGGCGGGTAAAGGAGCGGGTTACTTTTTGGCACCAGTGTAGCACGGGCAGGGCAGTTCCAGCCTGTCTCTGGTGTTATGTAGTCTGTCTAGTCTGTTTACTGTGTCTTGGAGATTTCTCGGGTCTCGATGTCCTCATTCCTCTTTGTGCTCGAGAGCAAGGCAGACATCTCGGGCGCCATTCCTGTGGTATTGAATGCCTGTACTGGTTGGCATAGTGCCAGTCGGGCGTTTCTTTTTCTTGCATGCCAAGCTTCAAGCGTGGATCCAACTTGCATCTCGGAAGTTCCCAGGCAGTCCTCATTCGCGGCGTCACTCTGGGATGCGACGGTGTCTCTACTCACTAGCTGTCCATTTCCACGGACTGAGTCTTCTTCCCTGCATCCGTACGGTCATAGGTCTTGAGACCAGGCTTCTTGCGCATTAGTCATCTTGGTTTTGACCGTACCTTCTCATAACACGCTGTTACTTTCGAGGCTTTTTTGTGGGGCTGCCATAGATCCACTCGGCCTTGCGTTGCGGCTCCGTCGGTCTTTTGGCCCGACACCTTGTGTGGTTCGGGTGTCATTCTTCTCGCCAGGAGTTTTCTCTCCTCTTTGAGTCGCCTTGTTTGCAGTGTTCTGTGTAGCATTGCTCACTGAGTGTGTGCGTGTGGCTTGGAGCTGCTCTGTCCGGGGCTGTAGAGTCAGGGGTAGGTGGTATAGCGATAAGCATTTCTGGTTAATGTGTTGAAGATACGCCTAGACCATTCAGGCAACGGTTGTACAGTCTTCTCTGGTTGAGTAGCTGTTGGCAGGCTATGCGGCCAGTCATTTTGGGAGTGTTTCATGGAGAGGCTGGGAGACTTTTGGGAGGGGCTGTTCAGCAGTAGTGAAGCAGAGTGCATCTCACAGGTGTAAAGGATTGTGTCTGTGGGCCGTGAAGCTCGGTGTGTTGTTTTGAATGGCAGGCTCCCCTTGGCCTCTGGGCGGTACTCCGCAATGGAGGCGAGAGCTCTGGAATTGTGAAGCTATTGATCAGCCTCTGAGTGACTCATGTAACAAGATTTGTTTGGTTTTTTTTTTTTTTTTTTCAGAAGCAGAGGGACAAGATGCGCTTTGGAGAGCAACAGAGGAGGTGAGCGGAGCTCTGTAAGAAGGTCAGTGCAGGGTGTTGGACGGAAGTTGTGACTGGTGGCTACATGACTACATCATGGCTTGGTGGTTTTTTTTTTCTGATTTGAAGGTGCCCAGTGATGCGCAAAGCGGGATGGTGCTGCCGGTGCTGACTCTGGCAAGGTGAGCCATGGCTAGTGGGCTGAAGTAGCGGTTATTTTTCAGTTGTCGTATTGCCAATGAAGTTTTAAGCATGCCTTCTTATTTGTGTTTTACAGGTGGTACGCAAGCCTCATTGCAGCAGCCTAAAATGACAGAGGCTGGACAGGGGAGCAGGCAAGGTATAGGAGGCGGGATGTACGCATCGCTGCGGGCAGGCATTGGTTTTGGGCTCTAACTCAACATGTGTCTTCTGCTTTGTTTTTCACAGGTGCCACACACGGGCTGGGAGTGACGAAGCCTCATGTTGATGAGCAATCGGAGAAGGTGAGGCTGTTGTGGGCTGCCTCGGTGGCTATGAGCCAAGTGTTACATGGCAGCTTATTTAAGCACTTACCTTTTCTTTTGCAGGTGAATTGCAGGCTGCTTCTGGAATAGGATGAAAGTTTGAGGTGAGCCGGGGGGAGGAGGAGGAGGATCACGGAGCCGGTGACTTCTCACAAGCGCAACAGTGATTTTTGTTTCTTGGTATCTCAGGTGCGGCGAGCGCTGAGGGCCACAGCACCCAAGTCTGGAACCGGTGCAGGGCAGGTGAGGAGCGGAACGCCTCGGCCCTTCTTGGGGGTGGTTGGGTGCGTGTGTTGTGGCAGAGGTTGGAACTGAGCGGTGCGGTGCTGTCTGTCAGCAATATTTAGTTGTTTTCTTTGGACTTTACAGACAACAAGGAGGAGTTTGGAGACAGTGGGAGCATCCCGTTTGGCCGACGTGTTTCTTTTGCTGAGGATGGATTTGCGCCCCCGGCCCTCTGCAAGCTAAGTTTTGGGACGTGCGTTTGGAGGGAGGGGGAAGGGACTAGGGCGAGATAACTTTGGGAATATTGGGGAGGGGATTTTAAAGTTAGCTTAGGGGAGAGGGCTGTCCAGGGTCAGTTCTCCTTGAGCGGATAAAGGAGTGGGTTACTTTTTGGCACGAGAGTAGCACGGGCAGGGCAGTTCCAGCCTGTCTCTGTGGTATGTAGTCTATCTAGTGTGTTTACTGTGTCTTGCGGATTTCTGAGGTCTCGATGTCCTCATTCCTCTTGGCACTCGAGAGGAAGCCAGATGTCTCGGGCGCCATCCCTGCAGTCTCGAACGCCCGTACTGGTTGGCGTAGTGCCAGTGGGGCGTTTCTTCTTTCTGCACGAGGAGCTTAAAGCGTGGATTGGTCTCGCATCTTGCAAGTTCTGGCCATTACTTGTTAGTGGCGTCACTCCGTGCTGTGTCAACAGCTCTGCTTGCTAGCTGTCCGCTTTCAGGGACTGAGACTTCTTCCCCACATCCTTATGTTCATAGGTCTTGAGGCCAGCCTTCTTGCGTGTTAGTCATCTTGGTTTTGACCATAACTTCTTGAAACGGGCCGTTACGTTCGAGGTTTTTTTTTTGTGGGGCTGCCCTATAGAACCTCTTCGCTTTGTGTTGCGGCTCTGTAGGTCTTTTAGCCCGACACCTTGTGTCGTTCGGGTGTCATCCTTCTCGCCGAGAGTTTTCTCTCCTTTTTGAGTCACCTTGTTTGCACAGTTATGTGTAGCGTTGCTCTCTGAGCGTGTATGTGTGGCTTGGAGCTGCTCTGCCCGGGGCTGTAGAGTCAGGGGTAGGCGGTATAGCGATAAGCATCTCTGGTTAATGTCTCGATGATATGCATAGACCATTTAGGCAATGGTTTTCCAGTCATCTCTGGTCGAGTAGCCGTTGGGAGGCTGTGCAGCCAGTCGTTTTGGGAGTGTTTCATGGAGAGGCTGGGAGCCTTCTGGGAGGAGCTGTTCAGCAGTAGTGAAGCAGAATGAATCTCAACGGTCTTAAGGGATGTTTGTTTGAGCTGCAAAGCTCGGTGTGTTGTTTTGAATGGCAGGCTGCCCTTGGCCTCTAGGTTGTACTGTGAAATGGGGACGACATCTCTGGAATTGTGAAGCTACTTAAATAAGTCACCCAGGTGCTGATAATTTTTTTTTTCAGATGCAGAGGGACAAGATGTGCTTTGAAGAGCAATAGAGGAGGTGGGTGGAGCCCTGTAAGAAGGTGAGACGGTGCAGGGTGTCGGAGGGAAGTTGTGACCGGTGGCTACATGTCTACATCATGGCTTGTTTTCTTTTTTTTTTTTATTTGAAGGGTCGCAGCAATGTGCAAAGTGGGATGTTGGTGCCGGTGCTGACTCTGGCAAGGCGAGCCATGGCTAGCGGGCTGAAGTAGCAGTTATTTTTTCAGTTGTCGTATTGTCGGTGAAGTTTTAAGCATCCCTTCTATTTTGTGTTTTACAGGTGGTACCTGAGCCTCATTGCGGCAGCCCAAGATGACAGAGGCCGCACTGGGCAGCGGGCAAGGTAAAGAAGTGGGGCGTAGACATCGGTGCAAGCAGTCTTTGGTTTTGGACAGTATCTCAGCACGCGTTTTTTTGCCTTGTTCTTTGCAAGTACCACACGCAGGCTTGGAGGAAAAAAGCTGCACGCTGATGAGACATCCGAAAAGGTGAAGCTGTTGAATGTTGGGTCAGTGGCTAAGAGCCAAGTATTAAATGGCAGCTTGTTTAAGCGCTTACCTTTTTGTTTCGCAGGTGACATGCAGGCTACTTCTGGAATAGGATGAAAGTTTGAGGTGAGCTGGGTGTTAGCGAGGAGGATCACGGAGCCAGTGACTTCTCACAAGCATAATAGTAACTTTGTTTCTTGGTATCTCAGGTGTGGTGAGCGATGATGGCTGCAGCGCCCAGCTTTTGAACCGGTGCAGGGCAGGTGAGGAGTGGAACGGCACAGCCCTTCTTGGGGGTGGGGGTGGTTTGGTGGGGGTGGGGATGTTGCGGCAGAGGTTGGAATTGAGCGGTGCGGTGCTGTCTGCCAGTAATATTTTGGTTTTTCTTTAGATTTTACAGACGAGTAAGAGGAATTTGGAGACCACGAGAGCGTCCCGTTTGGCCATCATGTTTCTTTTGCTGAGGATGGATTTGCACCCCCGGCCCTCTGTAAAGTAAGTTTTGGGATGTGTGTTTGAAGGGAGGGGGGTGGGACTGAGGGGGCGAGAAATCTGGGAATTTTGAGGAGGGGATTTTAAATTTAGCTTAGGGGAGAGGGCTGTCCAGGGTCAGTTCTCCTTGGGCGGATAAAGGAGCGGGTTACTTTTTGGCACCGGAGTAGCATGGGCAGGGCAGTTCCAGCCTGTCTCTGTGTTGTTCTGTAGTTTGTCTAGTCCGTTCAGTGTCTTACAGATTTCTGAGGTCTCAATGTCGTCATTCCTCTTTGCGCTCGAGAGCAAGCCAGACATCTCAGGCGCCATCCTTGTGGTCTCGAATGCCTGTACTGGTTGACGTAGTGCCACGCGGGCATTTCTTTTTTTCTTCGCGTGACGAGCTTCTAGCGTGGATCGGTCTTGCATCTCAGAAGTTTCCGGGCCGTCCTCATTTGTGGTGTGGTTCTGGGCTCCACCAGCAGCTCTGCTTGCTAGCTGTCCATTTCCATATACTGAGAATTCTTCCCTGCACTCTTGCGTTCGTAGGTCTTGAAGGCAGGCTTCCTGCGCATCAGTCATCTCGGTTTTGACCGTAATTTCTCAGAATGGGCCATTAAGTTTGTCCCATTTTTTTTTCTGGGCCTGCCATAGAACCCCTCGCCTTGCATTACGGCTCTGTATGTCATCTTGCCCGACAGCGCAACTCAATCGGGAGTCATCCTTCTTGCTGAGAGTTTTCCCTCCTCTTTGAATCGCCTTGTTTGCCCAAACTCTCTTGGTTGCAGAGTTGTGTAGCATTGCTCTCTGAGTGTGTGTGTGTGTGTGTGGCTTGGAGCTGCTCTGCCCAGGGCTGTAGAGTCAGGGGTAGGTGTTATAGCGATAAGCATCTCTGGTTAATGTCTTGATGATATGCATAGACTGTTTAGGCAACGTTTGTACAGTCATCTCTGGTTGAGTAGCTGTTGGCAGGCTGTGCGGCCAGTCATTTTGGGAGTGTTTCATGGAGAGGCTGGGACCCTTCTGGGCAGGGGCTGTTGAGCGGGAGTGAAGCAGATCACATCTCAAAGGTGTAAAGGACTGTGTCTGCGGGCCGCGAAGCTCTGTGTGTTGTTTTGAATGGCAGGCTGCCCTTTGCCTCTAGGTGCTACTTCGCAATGGAGGCGAGAGCTCTGGAATTGTGAAGCTATCGATCAGCACCTGGGTGTCCCATGTAACAAGTTTTGGTTGGGGTTTTTGTTTTCTCAGATACAGAGGGACAATATGCGCTTCGAAGAGCAACAGAGGAGGTGAGCAGACCATAGTGAGGGGCTGAGCAGAGCCTTGTAAGAAGGTGAGTCAGTGCAGGGTGTCGGAGAGAAGATGTGACCGGTGGCGATGTGACTCCATCATGGGTTGTGTGGGGTTTTTTTCTGATTTGAAGATGCCCAGTGATGCGCAAAGCGGGATGGTGCTGCCGGTGCTGACTCTGGCAAGGTGAGCCATGGCTAGTGGGCTGAAGTAGCGGTTATTTTTCAGTTGTCGTAGTGCCAATGAAGTTTTAAGCATCTCTTCTTATTTGTGTTTTACAGGTGGTACGCAAGCCTCATTGCAGCAGCCTAAAATGACAGAGGCTGGACAGGGGAGCAGGCAAGGTGTAGGAGGCGGGATGTACGCATCGCTGCGGGCAGGCCTTGGTTTTGGGCAGTAACTCAAACTGTGTCTTCCGCTTTGTTTTTCACAGGTGCCACACATGGGCTGGGAGTGACGAAGCCTCATGTTGATGAGCAATCGGAGAAGGTGAGGCTGTTGTGGGCTGCCTCGGTGGCTGTGAGCCAAGTGTTACATGGCAGCTTATTTAAGCACTTACCTTTTCTTTTGCAGGTGAAGTGCAGGCTGCTTCTGGAATAGGATGAAAGTTTGAGGTGAGCCGGGGGGAGGAGGATCACGGAGCCGGTGACTTGTCACAAGCGCAACAGTGATTTTTGTTTCTTGGTATCTCAGGTGCGGCGAGCGCTGAGGGCCACAGCACCCAACTCTGGAACCGGTGCAGGGCAGGTGAGGAGCGGAACGCCTCGGCCCTTCTTGGGGGTGGTTGGGTGCGTGTGTTGTGGCAGAGGTTGGAACTGAGCGGTGCGGTGCTGTCTGCCAGCAATATTTAGTTATTTTCTTTGGATTTTACAGACAACAAGGAGGAGTTTGGAGACAGTGGGAACATCCCGTTTGGCCGACGTGTTTCTCTTGCTGAGGATGGATTTGCGCCCCCGGCCCTCTGCAAGCTAAGTTTTGGGATGTGTATTTGAAGGGAGGGGGGTGGGACTGAGGGGGAGATAAATTTGGGAATATTGGGGAGGGGATTTTAAAGTTAGCTTAGGGGAGAGGGCTGTCCAGAGTCAGTTCTGCTTGGCCAGGCAAAGGAACGAGTCTCAACCGTGATCTAAGATTGTGTAGCATTCTATGGCTCTGTATCACGCTGTCTTGACTGTGATTCAAGACTGCGTCGCAATGTTTGGTTCTGTATTGCGTTGAGTCTTGCGTCGCCCTCTATGGCTCTGCATTGCGCCGGTTCTCGACTGTGATGTGAGACTGCGTCGCCCTCTATGGCTCCGCATTGCGCCGGTTCTCGACTGTGATGTGAGACTGCGTCGCCCTCTATGGCTCTGCATTGCGCCGGTTCTCGACTGTGATGTGAGACTGCGTTGCCCTCTATGGCTCTGCATTGCGCCGGTTCTCGACTGTGATGTGAGACTGCGTTGCCCTCTATGGCTCTGCATTGCGCCGGTTCTCGACTGTGATGTGAGACTGCGTCGCCCTCTATGGCTCCGCATTGCCCTGGGTCTCAAGCGTGGTGTGAGACTGCGTCACACCATACGGCTCAGCATTATGCTGGGTCTTGTGTTGCACCGTACAGCTTCATATTGTGCTGGGTCTCGACTGTGATGTAAGACTGCGTAGTATTCTGTGGCTCTGTATTGCCCTGCGTCTTGACTGTGATTCAAGACTGCTCGCACTGTTTGACTCCTTATTGTGTTGGGTCTTGCGTCGCACTGTTGCTCCGTATTGCTCTGGGTCTGGAGTGTGATGCGAGACTGCATTGCACCGTATAGCTCTGTATTGCGCTGGGTCTTGCGTCGCACTGTTGCTCCGTATTGCTCTGGGTCTGGAGTGTGATGCGAGACTGCATTGCACCGTATAGCTCTGTATTGCGCTGGGTCTTGCGTCGCACTGTATGGGTCTGTATTATGCTTGGTCTCAACTGTGATCTATGACTGCCTAGTATTCTATGGCTCTGTATTGCGCTGGGTCTTGCGTCGCACTGTATGGGTCTGTATTATGCTTGGTCTCAACTGTGATCTATGACTGCCTAGTATTCTATGGCTCTGTATTGCGCTGGGTCTTGCGTCGCACTGTATGGGTCTGTATTATGCTTGGTCTCGACTGTGATGTAAGACTGCGTAGTATTCTGTGGCTCTGTATTGCCCTGCGTCTTGACTGTGATTCAAGACTGCTCGCACTGTTTGACTCCTTATTGTGTTGGGTCTTGCGTCGCACTGTTGCTCCGTATTGCTCTGGGTCTGGAGTGTGATGCGAGACTGCATTGCACCGTATAGCTCTGTATTGCGCTGGGTCTTGCGTCGCACTGTTGCTCCGTATTGCTCTGGGTCTGGAGTGTGATGCGAGACTGCATTGCACCGTATAGCTCTGTATTGCGCTGGGTCTTGTGTCGCACTGTATGGGTCTGTATTATGCTTGGTCTCAACTGTGATCTATGACTGCCTAGTATTCTATGGCTCTGTATTGCGCTGGGTCTTGCGTCGCACTGTATGGGTCTGTATTATGCTTGGTCTCAACTGTGATCTATGACTGCCTAGTATTCTATGGCTCTGTATTGCGCTGGGTCTTGCGTCGCACTGTATGGGTCTGCATTGCCCCGGGTCTCGAGCATGATGTGAGACTGTGTCACACTGTATGGCTCTGCATTGCCCCGGGTCTCGAGCATGATGTGAGACTGTGTCACACGATATGGCTCCGCATTGCCCCGGGTCTCAAGCGTGATGTGACGTTTTCCTGTGCTTCCCATTATGAAGGCTGACATTTTGGCCTCGAGTGGAGCGGTGGTGTTGTTTGGAGGATCCTAGTGACTCAATTTGTGGGCTGCTTCTGGAATTGGGGGAAATATGCTATTCTAGAAGGTCACTGGTGAAGCAGAGATGTTTGGAGGAGGGGAGCAATGAATGGGAGTTGAATGAATGAATGGGAGTTGAATGGATGGATGGATGAATGAATGGGAGTTGAATGGATGGATGGACGGATGGATGAATGGGAGTTGAATGGATGGATGGACGGATGGATGAATGGGAGTTGAATGGATGGATGGACGGATGGATGAATGGGAGTTGGATGGATGGATGGATGGACGGATGGATGAATGGGAGTTGGATGGATGGATGGATGGATGGACGGATGAATGGGAGTTGGATGGATGGATGGGAGTTGAATGGATGGATGGATGAATGAATGGGAGTTGAATGGATGGATGGACGGATGGATGGATGGGAGTTGAATGGATGGATGGATGAATGAATGGGAGTTGAATGGATGGATGGACGGATGGATGAATGGGAGTTGAATGGATGGATGGACGGATGGATGAATGGGAGTTGAATGGATGGATGGACGGATGGATGAATGGGAGTTGGATGGATGGATGGACGGATGAATGGGAGTTGGATGGATGGATGGATGGATGGACGGATGAATGGGAGTTGGATGGATGGATGGATGAATGGGAGTTGGATGGATGGATGGATGGATGAATGGGAGTTGGATGGATGGATGGATGGATGGGAGTTGGATGGATGGATGAATGAATGAATGAATGGGAGTTGGATGGATGAATGAATGAATGAATGGGAGTTGGATGGATGAATGAATGAATGAATGGGAGTTGGATGGATGGATGAATGAATGAATGGGAGTTGGATGGATGGATGAATGAATGAATGGGAGTTGGATGGATGGATGAATGAATGAATGGGAGTTGGATGGATGGATGAATGAATGAATGGGAGTTGGATGGATGGATGAATGAATGAATGGGAGTTGGATGGATGGATGAATGAATGAATGGGAGTTGGATGGATGGATGAATGAATGAATGGGAGTTGGATGGATGGATGAATGAATGAATGGGAGTTGGATGGATGGATGAATGAATGAATGGGAGTTGGATGGGAGTTGGATGGATGGATGGGAGTTGGATGGATGGATGGGAGTTGGATGGATGGATGGGAGTTGGATGGATGGATGGGAGTTGGATGGATGGATGGGAGTCGACTGACTGACTGACTGGGAGTCGACTGACTGACTGACTGACTGGGAGTCGAATGGATGGATGAGAGTTGAATGGATGGATGGATGGATGGGAGTTGGATGGATGGGAGTTGGATGGATGGGAGTTGGATGGATGGGAGTTGGATGGATGGGAGTTGGATGGATGGGAGTTGGATGGATGGGAGTTGGATGGATGGGAGTTGGATGGATGGATGGATGGATGGATGGATGGGAGTTGGATGGATGGGAGTTGGATGGATGGGAGTTGGATGGATGGGAGTTGGATGGATGGGAGTTGGATGGATGGGAGTTGGATGGATGGGAGTTGGATGGATGGATGGATGGATGGATGGGAGTTGGATGAGTGGGAGTTATTGTGTGTAAACTTATGGGTGTGTGAATGTGGTTTGTTTGTTTGTTTGTTTTTATTTCAGGTAGGATATAATGTTGACAGTAAGGTATTGATTTGAGAGTACCGCAACGTAAAAAACCAAACCAGCTGGGGGTTTTTTGTTTTGTTTTGTTTTTCTTTCCCTGGCTGGGTGTGGGTTTATTTTTTTTTTTTTTCCCCAGGTCCTCATTGCTCTAGGGGTCTAGGGCCAGGGTTTTCACACAAAAGGCCATTTTGTAGTCTCCCGGCAACGCCATTCTCAGTGAGCTGCAGAGACGGGGTGATGGCCCATGGTGCTGGGCGAAGGGATTAGCAGAGAGGGGAGGGTTGGTTTGTCGGGTAGGTGAGCGAGTGTTGTGCTTGTGCATGGCTTTGTATTGTAGTGTGTTAGTATGTAATAGGTGTTAGCGTGTTGCATATGGAGTTGAGATTTTTTCTTTTCCAGGCATTGTATTAAAAAAAAAATCAACCAACCACAACTTAGAATAAAAAAAAACCCAGTCGGGGGATTTTTTTTTTTTTTCCCCCGGCTGGGTTTTTTTTTTCCCCCGGTCCCGGTCGGTCCGCACGGCGACAATCATCGCCAAAGTTTGGGCGGCGGAGGGCCTAGGGCCGGGGTTTTCACAGGCAGGGCGATTTTGGAGGCCCCCGGGAACCCCGTTCCCGAGGAGAGCCACGGAGATGGGGCGGCGGGCAGCAAGAGAGAGGGAGGGTTGGTTTGTTGGGTAGGTGAGCGAGTGTTGTGCCTGTGTGTGGGTTTGTATGGTTGTGTGTTAGTATGTAATAGTTGTTAGTGTGCTGCATATGGAGTTGAGATTTTTTTTTTTCTTTTCCAGGCATTATATTTTTTTTCTTTTTTAAAAATATTAACCAACCACAACTTAGAATAAAAAAAACCCCAGTCGGGGGATTTTTTTTTTTTCCCCCGGCTGGGTTTTTTTTTGTCCCGGTCGGTCCGCACGGCGACAATCATTGCCAAAGTTTGGGCGGCGGAGGGCCTAGGGCCGGGGTTTTCGCAGGCAGGGCGATTTTGGAGGCCCCCGGGAACCCCGTTCCCGAGGAGAGCCACGGAGATGGGGCGGCGGGCAGCAAGAGAGAGGGAGGGTTGGTTTGTTGGGTAGGTGAGCGAGTGTTGTGCCTGTGTGTGGGTTTGTATGGTTGTGTGTTAGTATGTAATAGTTGTTAGTGTGCTGCATATGGAGTTGAGATTTTTTTTTTCTTTTCCAGGCATTATATATTTTTTTTAAATATTAACCAACCACAACTTAGAATAAAAAAAACCCCAGTCGGGGGATTTTTTTTTTTTCCCCCGGCTGGGTTTTTTTTTCCCCCGGTCCCGGTCGGTCCGCACGGCGACAATCATCGCCAAAGTTTGGGCGGCGGAGGGCCTAGGGCCGGGGTTTTCGCAGGCAGGGCGATTTTGGAGGCCCCCGGGAACCCCGTTCCCGAGGAGAGCCACGGAGATGGGGCGGCGGGCAGCAGAGAGACGGAGGGTTGGCTTGTTGGGTAGGTGAGCGAGTGTTGTGCCTGTGTGT
This sequence comes from Leptosomus discolor, assembly GCF_034619465.1. Classification (NCBI taxonomy): domain Eukaryota; kingdom Metazoa; phylum Chordata; class Aves; order Leptosomiformes; family Leptosomidae; genus Leptosomus; species Leptosomus discolor. The sequence continues at coordinate 101,596 of NW_028237831.1, forward strand.
GGGTTTGTATGGTTGTGTGTTAGTATGTAATAGTTGTTAGTGTGCTGCATATGGAGTTGAGATTTTTTTTTCTTTTCCAGGTATTATATTTTTTCTTTTTTAAAAATATTAACCAACCACAACTTAGAATAAAAAAAACCCCAGTCGGGGGATTTTTTTTTTTCCCCCGGCTGGGTTTTTTTTTCCCCCGGTCCCGGTCGGTCCGCACGGTGAAAATCATCGCCAAAGTTTGGGCGGCGAGGGCCTAGGGCCGGGGTTTTCGCAGGCAGGGCGATTTTGGAGGCCCCCGGGAACCCCGTTCCTGAGGAGAGCCGGTCTGGAATGTGGCTATTTCTCTGTTATTGTAAGGTGCTATGTTTAGATGAGTGTCTAAGGAAGGCAATTGAGGATCCTGCAATAAAAAGGTACAGTGAGAGGGGCTAGGTAGTCTGTTTTGAGGAAGGCAGGGTTGTGAAGTGGGCCTCTCTGTATTTTAAATGGCTAGGCTTTTAACTGTGGCTGTGTGTTTTTTGCTGTAATGGTATTGTTAAAAATTGTTTGTTTGCATGCAGGTGCCAAAGGCCAGGTCCCGTCAGGAGGAGCAGAGCCGGCCGGCTCTTTGCCCGGGCATCGTAGTTTTTGGAGAAGCGGTCACTCTAAAGAGGAAAAGGGACGGACGCCAAGCGAGGGATGCGAGCCCCGTGTACGCGAGAGCGTCCGATGGGAAAGACGGTGGGTACAGTTTGTACTCAGTGTTGTAAAGCTGTGCCCTTGAGTGTGTAAACTGTAAGCTTGGTGCTCTGTCATTGAAATCTGCTGTTTGTGCTGTGTGGTTTAAATCTGTAAGCTCTGTGTCTTCAGCATGCTCTGGGCATGACTTAGTTGCCTACACTTTGTACCTGCTGTAGGCTCTTGCCTGAGCTATGTAGGTGTTGTACCTGTTGTAGGCTGTGCGCCTGAGCTCTGTAGGCTGTGCGCCTGAGCTCTGTAGGCTGTGCGCCTGAGCTCTGTACACTTTGTGCCTGCTGTAGGCTCTGCGCCTGAGTTATGTATGTGTTGTAGCTGTTGTGAGCTCAGTACTTTGCAGAGCTACAGTCATTGAGTTCAAGTTTGACAGAAATAAAGAAAATAAGCAGCAAAGGAATAAAGTTTAATAAAGAGTTTTTACTCCTTGGTGTTTGTCTTTTTTTTGTGTGTGTCTCTTCCTTTTTTTGTAAACTGGTGCAGCAGCAGGGCTTGGCTTGCTCCTGGGGCGTAGTTGTTACAAGTTTTAAAGAAAATTAATAAATTATTAAGGAGCGACTACGCCCCAGGAGCAAGCCAAGCCCTGCTGCTGCATGCATTTCTTATTATTTTTATTCTTTTTATTTACTATCCCATACCTCATTAAATATTGCCCACCTGACACACTCACATATATATAGACTACCTACAAAACTGATCACATATAAATTAACCAATTCCTTATGCAAATGAGATGCAAATTTTTCTTCCACCACCCAGATAATCAAATACCTCCAGCTGACAACTACCACCACCCACACCACCTCCACAGACCACACAAACACACTCTTTAACACCTACAACAACCCTTTCCATACCACACCACACCGACATTAACCCAATCAGGTTACAGGATGACGGTTACGGTTATGGTGTCAGGTTAGGGGTTAGGGTGTCGGGGGTTAGGGTGTCAGGGGTTGGGGTTGGGGTTAGGGTTAGGGTCACGGGTTACGGTCTGGGGTTAGGGGTTGGGGTTAGGGGTTAGGGGTTAGGGGTTAGGGGTTAGGGTTAGGGGTTAGGGTTAGGGTTAGGGTTAGGGTTAGGGTTAGGGTTAGGGGTTAGGGTTAGGGTTAGGGTTAGGGTTAGGGTTAGGGTTAGGGTTAGGGTTAGGGTTAGGGTTAGGGTTAGGGTTAGGGTTAGGGTTAGGGTTAGGGTTAGGGTTAGGGTTAGGGTTAGGGTTAGGGTTAGGGTTAGGGTTAGGGTTAGGGTTAGGGTTAGGGTTAGGGTTAGGGTTAGGGTTAGGGTTAGGGTTAGGGTTAGGGTTAGGGTTAGGGTTAGGGTTAGGGTTAGGGTTAGGGTTAGGGTTAGGGTTAGGGTTAGGGTTAGGGTTAGGGTTAGGGTTAGGGTTAGGGTTAGGGTTAGGGTTAGGGTTAGGGTTAGGGTTAGGGTTAGGGTTAGGGTTAGGGTTAGGGTTAGGGTTAGGGTTAGGGTTAGGGTTAGGGTTAGGGTTAGGGTTAGGGTTAGGGTTAGGGTTAGGGTTAGGGTTAGGGTTAGGGTTAGGGTTAGGGTTAGGGTTAGGGTTAGGGTTAGGGTTAGGGTTAGGGTTAGGGTTAGGGTTAGGGTTAGGGTTAGGGTTAGGGTTAGGGTTAGGGTTAGGGTTAGGGTTAGGGTTAGGGTTAGGGTTAGGGTTAGGGTTAGGGTTAGGGTTAGGGTTAGGGTTAGGGTTAGGGTTAGGGTTAGGGTTAGGGTTAGGGTTAGGGTTAGGGTTAGGGTTAGGGTTAGGGTTAGGGTTAGGGTTAGGGTTAGGGTTAGGGTTAGGGTTAGGGTTAGGGTTAGGGTTAGGGTTAGGGTTAGGGTTAGGGTTAGGGTTAGGGTTAGGGTTAGGGTTAGGGTTAGGGTTAGGGTTAGGGTTAGGGTTAGGGTTAGGGTTAGGGTTAGGGTTAGGGTTAGGGTTAGGGTTAGGGTTAGGGTTAGGGTTAGGGTTAGGGTTAGGGTTAGGGTTAGGGTTAGGGTTAGGGTTAGGGTTAGGGTTAGGGTTAGGGTTAGGGTTAGGGTTAGGGTTAGGGTTAGGGTTAGGGTTAGGGTTAGGGTTAGGGTTAGGGTTAGGGTTAGGGTTAGGGTTAGGGTTAGGGTTAGGGTTAGGGTTAGGGTTAGGGTTAGGGTTAGGGTTAGGGTTAGGGTTAGGGTTAGGGTTAGGGTTAGGGTTAGGGTTAGGGTTAGGGTTAGGGTTAGGGTTAGGGTTAGGGTTAGGGTTAGGGTTAGGGTTAGGGTTAGGGTTAGGGTTAGGGTTAGGGTTAGGGTTAGGGTTAGGGTTAGGGTTAGGGTTAGGGTTAGGGTTAGGGTTAGGGTTAGGGTTAGGGTTAGGGTTAGGGTTAGGGTTAGGGTTAGGGTTAGGGTTAGGGTTAGGGTTAGGGTTAGGGTTAGGGTTAGGGTTAGGGTTAGGGTTAGGGTTAGGGTTAGGGTTAGGGTTAGGGTTAGGGTTAGGGTTAGGGTTAGGGTTAGGGTTAGGGTTAGGGTTAGGGTTAGGGTTAGGGTTAGGGTTAGGGTTAGGGTTAGGGTTAGGGTTAGGGTTAGGGTTAGGGTTAGGGTTAGGGTTAGGGTTAGGGTTAGGGTTAGGGTTAGGGTTAGGGTTAGGGTTAGGGTTAGGGTTAGGGTTAGGGTTAGGGTTAGGGTTAGGGTTAGGGTTAGGGTTAGGGTTAGGGTTAGGGTTAGGGTTAGGGTTAGGGTTAGGGTTAGGGTTAGGGTTAGGGTTAGGGTTAGGGTTAGGGTTAGGGTTAGGGTTAGGGTTAGGGTTAGGGTTAGGGTTAGGGTTAGGGTTAGGGTTAGGGTTAGGGTTAGGGTTAGGGTTAGGGTTAGGGTTAGGGTTAGGGTTAGGGTTAGGGTTAGGGTTAGGGTTAGGGTTAGGGTTAGGGTTAGGGTTAGGGTTAGGGTTAGGGTTAGGGTTAGGGTTAGGGTTAGGGTTAGGGTTAGGGTTAGGGTTAGGGTTAGGGTTAGGGTTAGGGTTAGGGTTAGGGTTAGGGTTAGGGTTAGGGTTAGGGTTAGGGTTAGGGTTAGGGTTAGGGTTAGGGTTAGGGTTAGGGTTAGGGTTAGGGTTAGGGTTAGGGTTAGGGTTAGGGTTAGGGTTAGGGTTAGGGTTAGGGTTAGGGTTAGGGTTAGGGTTAGGGTTAGGGTTAGGGTTAGGGTTAGGGTTAGGGTTAGGGTTAGGGTTAGGGTTAGGGTTAGGGTTAGGGTTAGGGTTAGGGTTAGGGTTAGGGTTAGGGTTAGGGTTAGGGTTAGGGTTAGGGTTAGGGTTAGGGTTAGGGTTAGGGTTAGGGTTAGGGTTAGGGTTAGGGTTAGGGTTAGGGTTAGGGTTAGGGTTAGGGTTAGGGTTAGGGTTAGGGTTAGGGTTAGGGTTAGGGTTAGGGTTAGGGTTAGGGTTAGGGTTAGGGTTAGGGTTAGGGTTAGGGTTAGGGTTAGGGTTAGGGTTAGGGTTAGGGTTAGGGTTAGGGTTAGGGTTAGGGTTAGGGTTAGGGTTAGGGTTAGGGTTAGGGTTAGGGTTAGGGTTAGGGTTAGGGTTAGGGTTAGGGTTAGGGTTAGGGTTAGGGTTAGGGTTAGGGTTAGGGTTAGGGTTAGGGTTAGGGTTAGGGTTAGGGTTAGGGTTAGGGTTAGGGTTAGGGTTAGGGTTAGGGTTAGGGTTAGGGTTAGGGTTAGGGTTAGGGTTAGGGTTAGGGTTAGGGTTAGGGTTAGGGTTAGGGTTAGGGTTAGGGTTAGGGTTAGGGTTAGGGTTAGGGTTAGGGTTAGGGTTAGGGTTAGGGTTAGGGTTAGGGTTAGGGTTAGGGTTAGGGTTAGGGTTAGGGTTAGGGTTAGGGTTAGGGTTAGGGTTAGGGTTAGGGTTAGGGTTAGGGTTAGGGTTAGGGTTAGGGTTAGGGTTAGGGTTAGGGTTAGGGTTAGGGTTAGGGTTAGGGTTAGGGTTAGGGTTAGGGTTAGGGTTAGGGTTAGGGTTAGGGTTAGGGTTAGGGTTAGGGTTAGGGTTAGGGTTAGGGTTAGGGTTAGGGTTAGGGTTAGGGTTAGGGTTAGGGTTAGGGTTAGGGTTAGGGTTAGGGTTAGGGTTAGGGTTAGGGTTAGGGTTAGGGTTAGGGTTAGGGTTAGGGTTAGGGTTAGGGTTAGGGTTAGGGTTAGGGTTAGGGTTAGGGTTAGGGTTAGGGTTAGGGTTAGGGTTAGGGTTAGGGTTAGGGTTAGGGTTAGGGTTAGGGTTAGGGTTAGGGTTAGGGTTAGGGTTAGGGTTAGGGTTAGGGTTAGGGTTAGGGTTAGGGTTAGGGTTAGGGTTAGGGTTAGGGTTAGGGTTAGGGTTAGGGTTAGGGTTAGGGTTAGGGTTAGGGTTAGGGTTAGGGTTAGGGTTAGGGTTAGGGTTAGGGTTAGGGTTAGGGTTAGGGTTAGGGTTAGGGTTAGGGTTAGGGTTAGGGTTAGGGTTAGGGTTAGGGTTAGGGTTAGGGTTAGGGTTAGGGTTAGGGTTAGGGTTAGGGTTAGGGTTAGGGTTAGGGTTAGGGTTAGGGTTAGGGTTAGGGTTAGGGTTAGGGTTAGGGTTAGGGTTAGGGTTAGGGTTAGGGTTAGGGTTAGGGTTAGGGTTAGGGTTAGGGTTAGGGTTAGGGTTAGGGTTAGGGTTAGGGTTAGGGTTAGGGTTAGGGTTAGGGTTAGGGTTAGGGTTAGGGTTAGGGTTAGGGTTAGGGTTAGGGTTAGGGTTAGGGTTAGGGTTAGGGTTAGGGTTAGGGTTAGGGTTAGGGTTAGGGTTAGGGTTAGGGTTAGGGTTAGGGTTAGGGTTAGGGTTAGGGTTAGGGTTAGGGTTAGGGTTAGGGTTAGGGTTAGGGTTAGGGTTAGGGTTAGGGTTAGGGTTAGGGTTAGGGTTAGGGTTAGGGTTAGGGTTAGGGTTAGGGTTAGGGTTAGGGTTAGGGTTAGGGTTAGGGTTAGGGTTAGGGTTAGGGTTAGGGTTAGGGTTAGGGTTAGGGTTAGGGTTAGGGTTAGGGTTAGGGTTAGGGTTAGGGTTAGGGTTAGGGTTAGGGTTAGGGTTAGGGTTAGGGTTAGGGTTAGGGTTAGGGTTAGGGTTAGGGTTAGGGTTAGGGTTAGGGTTAGGGTTAGGGTTAGGGTTAGGGTTAGGGTTAGGGTTAGGGTTAGGGTTAGGGTTAGGGTTAGGGTTAGGGTTAGGGTTAGGGTTAGGGTTAGGGTTAGGGTTAGGGTTAGGGTTAGGGTTAGGGTTAGGGTTAGGGTTAGGGTTAGGGTTAGGGTTAGGGTTAGGGTTAGGGTTAGGGTTAGGGTTAGGGTTAGGGTTAGGGTTAGGGTTAGGGTTAGGGTTAGGGTTAGGGTTAGGGTTAGGGTTAGGGTTAGGGTTAGGGTTAGGGTTAGGGTTAGGGTTAGGGTTAGGGTTAGGGTTAGGGTTAGGGTTAGGGTTAGGGTTAGGGTTAGGGTTAGGGTTAGGGTTAGGGTTAGGGTTAGGGTTAGGGTTAGGGTTAGGGTTAGGGTTAGGGTTAGGGTTAGGGTTAGGGTTAGGGTTAGGGTTAGGGTTAGGGTTAGGGTTAGGGTTAGGGTTAGGGTTAGGGTTAGGGTTAGGGTTAGGGTTAGGGTTAGGGTTAGGGTTAGGGTTAGGGTTAGGGTTAGGGTTAGGGTTAGGGTTAGGGTTAGGGTTAGGGTTAGGGTTAGGGTTAGGGTTAGGGTTAGGGTTAGGGTTAGGGTTAGGGTTAGGGTTAGGGTTAGGGTTAGGGTTAGGGTTAGGGTTAGGGTTAGGGTTAGGGTTAGGGTTAGGGTTAGGGTTAGGGTTAGGGTTAGGGTTAGGGTTAGGGTTAGGGTTAGGGTTAGGGTTAGGGTTAGGGTTAGGGTTAGGGTTAGGGTTAGGGTTAGGGTTAGGGTTAGGGTTAGGGTTAGGGTTAGGGTTAGGGTTAGGGTTAGGGTTAGGGTTAGGGTTAGGGTTAGGGTTAGGGTTAGGGTTAGGGTTAGGGTTAGGGTTAGGGTTAGGGTTAGGGTTAGGGTTAGGGTTAGGGTTAGGGTTAGGGTTAGGGTTAGGGTTAGGGTTAGGGTTAGGGTTAGGGTTAGGGTTAGGGTTAGGGTTAGGGTTAGGGTTAGGGTTAGGGTTAGGGTTAGGGTTAGGGTTAGGGTTAGGGTTAGGGTTAGGGTTAGGGTTAGGGTTAGGGTTAGGGTTAGGGTTAGGGTTAGGGTTAGGGTTAGGGTTAGGGTTAGGGTTAGGGTTAGGGTTAGGGTTAGGGTTAGGGTTAGGGTTAGGGTTAGGGTTAGGGTTAGGGTTAGGGTTAGGGTTAGGGTTAGGGTTAGGGTTAGGGTTAGGGTTAGGGTTAGGGTTAGGGTTAGGGTTAGGGTTAGGGTTAGGGTTAGGGTTAGGGTTAGGGTTAGGGTTAGGGTTAGGGTTAGGGTTAGGGTTAGGGTTAGGGTTAGGGTTAGGGTTAGGGTTAGGGTTAGGGTTAGGGTTAGGGTTAGGGTTAGGGTTAGGGTTAGGGTTAGGGTTAGGGTTAGGGTTAGGGTTAGGGTTAGGGTTAGGGTTAGGGTTAGGGTTAGGGTTAGGGTTAGGGTTAGGGTTAGGGTTAGGGTTAGGGTTAGGGTTAGGGTTAGGGTTAGGGTTAGGGTTAGGGTTAGGGTTAGGGTTAGGGTTAGGGTTAGGGTTAGGGTTAGGGTTAGGGTTAGGGTTAGGGTTAGGGTTAGGGTTAGGGTTAGGGTTAGGGTTAGGGTTAGGGTTAGGGTTAGGGTTAGGGTTAGGGTTAGGGTTAGGGTTAGGGTTAGGGTTAGGGTTAGGGTTAGGGTTAGGGTTAGGGTTAGGGTTAGGGTTAGGGTTAGGGTTAGGGTTAGGGTTAGGGTTAGGGTTAGGGTTAGGGTTAGGGTTAGGGTTAGGGTTAGGGTTAGGGTTAGGGTTAGGGTTAGGGTTAGGGTTAGGGTTAGGGTTAGGGTTAGGGTTAGGGTTAGGGTTAGGGTTAGGGTTAGGGTTAGGGTTAGGGTTAGGGTTAGGGTTAGGGTTAGGGTTAGGGTTAGGGTTAGGGTTAGGGTTAGGGTTAGGGTTAGGGTTAGGGTTAGGGTTAGGGTTAGGGTTAGGGTTAGGGTTAGGGTTAGGGTTAGGGTTAGGGTTAGGGTTAGGGTTAGGGTTAGGGTTAGGGTTAGGGTTAGGGTTAGGGTTAGGGTTAGGGTTAGGGTTAGGGTTAGGGTTAGGGTTAGGGTTAGGGTTAGGGTTAGGGTTAGGGTTAGGGTTAGGGTTAGGGTTAGGGTTAGGGTTAGGGTTAGGGTTAGGGTTAGGGTTAGGGTTAGGGTTAGGGTTAGGGTTAGGGTTAGGGTTAGGGTTAGGGTTAGGGTTAGGGTTAGGGTTAGGGTTAGGGTTAGGGTTAGGGTTAGGGTTAGGGTTAGGGTTAGGGTTAGGGTTAGGGTTAGGGTTAGGGTTAGGGTTAGGGTTAGGGTTAGGGTTAGGGTTAGGGTTAGGGTTAGGGTTAGGGTTAGGGTTAGGGTTAGGGTTAGGGTTAGGGTTAGGGTTAGGGTTAGGGTTAGGGTTAGGGTTAGGGTTAGGGTTAGGGTTAGGGTTAGGGTTAGGGTTAGGGTTAGGGTTAGGGTTAGGGTTAGGGTTAGGGTTAGGGTTAGGGTTAGGGTTAGGGTTAGGGTTAGGGTTAGGGTTAGGGTTAGGGTTAGGGTTAGGGTTAGGGTTAGGGTTAGGGTTAGGGTTAGGGTTAGGGTTAGGGTTAGGGTTAGGGTTAGGGTTAGGGTTAGGGTTAGGGTTAGGGTTAGGGTTAGGGTTAGGGTTAGGGTTAGGGTTAGGGTTAGGGTTAGGGTTAGGGTTAGGGTTAGGGTTAGGGTTAGGGTTAGGGTTAGGGTTAGGGTTAGGGTTAGGGTTAGGGTTAGGGTTAGGGTTAGGGTTAGGGTTAGGGTTAGGGTTAGGGTTAGGGTTAGGGTTAGGGTTAGGGTTAGGGTTAGGGTTAGGGTTAGGGTTAGGGTTAGGGTTAGGGTTAGGGTTAGGGTTAGGGTTAGGGTTAGGGTTAGGGTTAGGGTTAGGGTTAGGGTTAGGGTTAGGGTTAGGGTTAGGGTTAGGGTTAGGGTTAGGGTTAGGGTTAGGGTTAGGGTTAGGGTTAGGGTTAGGGTTAGGGTTAGGGTTAGGGTTAGGGTTAGGGTTAGGGTTAGGGTTAGGGTTAGGGTTAGGGTTAGGGTTAGGGTTAGGGTTAGGGTTAGGGTTAGGGTTAGGGTTAGGGTTAGGGTTAGGGTTAGGGTTAGGGTTAGGGTTAGGGTTAGGGTTAGGGTTAGGGTTAGGGTTAGGGTTAGGGTTAGGGTTAGGGTTAGGGTTAGGGTTAGGGTTAGGGTTAGGGTTAGGGTTAGGGTTAGGGTTAGGGTTAGGGTTAGGGTTAGGGTTAGGGTTAGGGTTAGGGTTAGGGTTAGGGTTAGGGTTAGGGTTAGGGTTAGGGTTAGGGTTAGGGTTAGGGTTAGGGTTAGGGTTAGGGTTAGGGTTAGGGTTAGGGTTAGGGTTAGGGTTAGGGTTAGGGTTAGGGTTAGGGTTAGGGTTAGGGTTAGGGTTAGGGTTAGGGTTAGGGTTAGGGTTAGGGTTAGGGTTAGGGTTAGGGTTAGGGTTAGGGTTAGGGTTAGGGTTAGGGTTAGGGTTAGGGTTAGGGTTAGGGTTAGGGTTAGGGTTAGGGTTAGGGTTAGGGTTAGGGTTAGGGTTAGGGTTAGGGTTAGGGTTAGGGTTAGGGTTAGGGTTAGGGTTAGGGTTAGGGTTAGGGTTAGGGTTAGGGTTAGGGTTAGGGTTAGGGTTAGGGTTAGGGTTAGGGTTAGGGTTAGGGTTAGGGTTAGGGTTAGGGTTAGGGTTAGGGTTAGGGTTAGGGTTAGGGTTAGGGTTAGGGTTAGGGTTAGGGTTAGGGTTAGGGTTAGGGTTAGGGTTAGGGTTAGGGTTAGGGTTAGGGTTAGGGTTAGGGTTAGGGTTAGGGTTAGGGTTAGGGTTAGGGTTAGGGTTAGGGTTAGGGTTAGGGTTAGGGTTAGGGTTAGGGTTAGGTTAGGGTTAGGGTTAGGGTTAGGGTTAGGGTTAGGGTTAGGGTTAGGGTTAGGGTTAGGGTTAGGGTTAGGGTTAGGGTTAGGGTTAGGGTTAGGGTTAGGGTTAGGGTTAGGGTTAGGGTTAGGGTTAGGGTTAGGGTTAGGGTTAGGGTTAGGGTTAGGGTTAGGGTTAGGGTTAGGGTTAGGGTTAGGGTTAGGGTTAGGGTTAGGGTTAGGGTTAGGGTTAGGGTTAGGGTTAGGGTTAGGGTTAGGGTTAGGGTTAGGGTTAGGGTTAGGGTTAGGGTTAGGGTTAGGGTTAGGGTTAGGGTTAGGGTTAGGGTTAGGGTTAGGGTTAGGGTTAGGGTTAGGGTTAGGGTTAGGGTTAGGGTTAGGGTTAGGGTTAGGGTTAGGGTTAGGGTTAGGGTTAGGGTTAGGGTTAGGGTTAGGGTTAGGGTTAGGGTTAGGGTTAGGGTTAGGGTTAGGGTTAGGGTTAGGGTTAGGGTTAGGGTTAGGGTTAGGGTTAGGGTTAGGGTTAGGGTTAGGGTTAGGGTTAGGGTTAGGGTTAGGGTTAGGGTTAGGGTTAGGGTTAGGGTTAGGGTTAGGGTTAGGGTTAGGGTTAGGGTTAGGGTTAGGGTTAGGGGTTAGGGTTAGGGTTAGGGTTAGGGTTAGGGTTAGGGTTAGGGTTAGGGTTAGGGTTAGGGTTAGGGTTAGGGTTAGGGTTAGGGTTAGGGTTAGGGTTAGGGTTAGGGTTAGGGTTAGGGTTAGGGTTAGGGTTAGGGTTAGGGTTAGGGTTAGGGTTAGGGTTAGGGTTAGGGTTAGGGTTAGGGTTAGGGTTAGGGTTAGGGTTAGGGTTAGGGTTAGGGTTAGGGTTAGGGTTAGGGTTAGGGTTAGGGTTAGGGTTAGGGTTAGGGTTAGGGTTAGGGTTAGGGTTAGGGTTAGGGTTAGGGTTAGGGTTAGGGTTAGGGTTAGGGTTAGGGTTAGGGTTAGGTTAGGGTTAGGGTTAGGGTTAGGGTTAGGGTTAGGGTTAGGGTTAGGGTTAGGGTTAGGGTTAGGGTTAGGGTTAGGGTTAGGGTTAGGGTTAGGGTTAGGGTTAGGGTTAGGGTTAGGGTTAGGGTTAGGGTTAGGGTTAGGGTTAGGGTAGGGTTAGGGTTAGGGTTAGGGTTAGGGTTAGGGTTAGGGTTAGGGTTAGGGTTAGGGTTAGGGTTAGGGTTAGGGTTAGGGTTAGGGTTAGGGTTAGGGTAGGTTAGGGTTAGGGTTAGGGTTAGGGTTAGGGTTAGGGTTAGGGTTAGGGTTAGGGTTAGGGTTAGGGTTAGGGTTAGGGTTAGGGTTAGGGTTAGGGTTAGGGTTAGGGTTAGGGTTAGGGTTAGGGTTAGGGTTAGGGTTAGGGTTAGGGTTAGGGTTAGGGTTAGGGTTAGGGTTAGGGTTAGGGTTAGGGTAGGGTTAGGGTTAGGGTTAGGGTTAGGGTTAGGGTTAGGGTTAGGGTTAGGGTTAGGGTTAGGGTTAGGGTTAGGTTAGGGTTAGGGTTAGGGTTAGGTTGTAGGTTAGGGTTAGGGTTAGGGTTAGGGTTAGGGTTAGGGTTAGGGTTAGGGTTAGGGTTAGGGTTAGGGTTAGGGTTAGGGTTAGGGTTAGGGTTAGGGTTAGGGTTAGGGTTAGGGTTAGGGTTAGGGTTAGGGTAGGGTTAGGGTTAGGGTTAGGGTTAGGGTTAGGGTTAGGGTTAGGGTTAGGGTTAGGGTTAGGGTTAGGGTTAGGGTTAGGGTTAGGGTTAGGGTTAGGGTTAGGGTTAGGGTTAGGGTTAGGGTTAGGGTTAGGGTTAGGGTTAGGGTTAGGGTTAGGGTTAGGGTTAGGGTTAGGGTTAGGGTTAGGGTTAGGGTTAGGGTTAGGGTTAGGGTTAGGGTTAGGGTTAGGGTTAGGGTTAGGGTTAGGGTTAGGGTTAGGGTTAGGGTTAGGGTTAGGGTTAGGGTTAGGGTTAGGGTTAGGGTTAGGGTTAGGGTTAGGGTTAGGGTTAGGGTTAGGGTTAGGGTTAGGGTTAGGGTTAGGTGGTTAGGGTTAGGGGTTAGGGTTAGGGTTAGGGTTAGGGTTAGGGTTAGGGTTAGGGTTAGGGTTAGGGTTAGGGTTAGGGTTAGGGTTAGGGTTAGGGTTAGGGTTAGGGTTAGGGTTAGGGTTAGGGTTAGGGT